>NC_133729.1:2826946-2879446 GCF_048934315.1 Petromyzon marinus | reverse complement strand
AAGATTTGAGGATACAACAACAACATACAGAGTGAGTTAAATAAAAGCGTGCAAAATAAAATAAAAATTGGAACAGAAGTACAGCGCCGTCAAAAAAACGCCGCAATTATTATTATTATTGGTCCGTTCGCTTCTCCCCATCGTGTCGAGTCTCAAGACTCCCTCTGCAGGAGGGTCCTGCCACGTGATGACAGTGAGGGCGACAATGCTGTTCGCTTCATGAGTGCGTGTGTCGTGTTGAACTTACTTCGCATCGTACGTAGCCAACCGTGAACATCGGCGTGTGCAATAACCCCAACCGAGTAACTTGCCACGTTATATATGTCACTAGCTTTACTACCCGGCTTCGCCCGGGACTTGGATTCACCACGCCCGGCCGCCTTTGTCTCCCCAGTGGCGATGTTCACACAGCAGAGCAGTTACTCGTTTTGATGCCGAGTCGACCTAGGGGAGGCCCAGGACCGGTAAAAATAATCGTCACCGGTGGTGGTCGTGAGCGGGAATCTAACTCGGGTCGCCGGGTTCGTAGCGCGGCGTAGCGCTAACCGCTACACTACAATGCGTTACGCTTCCACGTGCGCGGGTCACGTGACAGATTTGACGTCACAGCTCACTTGCCGTGCAAAAATAAATAAATGCATTATTGAGCTCCCCCCCCCCTAAAAAAAACAAAAATGTATTTTTATAATTTTTGCATGATGTACAGTCTGGAAAGTACCCACATGGCAAATTTAAAGTTAGTTGCATGTCGGGAAGTACGCTAAACATTTTGAACAGACACGCATACTCACAACTTTGCCTTTTATATATATGGAGATGTTTGGTTCTTTCGGTAAAGTCACGTAGGTATAAAATAAAAAAATACAATTTCTACCCACGTGACTTTACCGATAGAACCAAAGAGTATGGATTCCTGCAGTCACGAAAGCTTCAAATCAAGATTGATATAAATATTGTTTCTCTTCTGCATCGGGATGTTTGGCCCAATACGAGTCACGCTGTATGGGGTTTTTGTTTGTTGTTGTTATATCCAATAGTAAATAGAGTACTAATAATCTCCGCGGATAATTAATCCGTACACAAAATAGGCCACCTCGCCTTGCCCTTGCACGAAGGAAGGTGGGGGGGGGACGGATCTCAACGGGTCCTCACCTGGTTAAATAAAGGGACATCAATCACACAATCAATCAATCAATCGCCTTTAGTGCGCCAATTATTACCTTGGAAGCCGTGCGTCCGAGGGGGATCGTAGCTGGGGGTTATAGTTTTACATTGTGAGCCCCGGTGGTGAGGTCAGCGTCCCGGGAAAGCGTCCTCCTCCTCCTCCCCCTCCTCCCTCCTCCTCCCTCTCTCCTCCTCCCTCCCCCCTCCTCCCCCTCCTCCCCCTTCCTCCCTCTTCCTCCCTCCTCCTCCTCCTCCTCCCACCCTCCCCCCTCCTCCCCCTCCTCCCTCCTCCCTCTCTCCTCCTCCTCCCTCTCTCCTCCTCCCTCCCTCCCCCCTCCTCCCCCTCCTCCCTCTCTCCTCCTCCTCCCCTCTCCTCCCCCTCCTCCCCCCTCTTCCCTCCTCCTCCCTTCTCCTCCTCCCTCCCCCCTCATCCCCCTCCTCCCCCCTCCTCCTCCCTCCCTCCCCCCTACCCCCTTCTCCTCCTCCCCCCTCCTCCCTCTCTCCTCCTCCCACCCTCCCCCCTCCTCCCCCTCCTTCCCCCTCCTCCTCCCCCCTCCTCCCTCCTCCTCCCTCCCTACCTCCCTCTTCCCTCCTCCCTCCTCCTCCCTCCCTCCTCCCTCTTCCTCCCCCTCCTCCTCCTCCCCCTCCTCCTCAACTACCTCCGCCCTCTTCCCTCCTCCTCTCTCTTCCTCCCTCCTCCTCCATCCCTCCTCCTCCTCCGCTCATGACTAATTCTCAATATCGATGTCAACTCTGACCCCCCCCCCCCCCGTCACCTTCAGTTCGCCTCTCTCGCGCGGGTCGCACAAGAGACGCAACGGTTGGTGTAGGAAGGGTTGTGGTGGTTGTTGTGGTTGTGGTGGTTGTGGTGGTGGTTGTTGTGGTGGTTGTTGTTGTTGTTGGTCCTTGAGGGCCCGTTAGGGTCCGGAGATAAGTCATTGGCACCACCAAGGGGGGCCATTGGTCCCACCAATAGGTCATAGGTTACCAACAATAGGTCATAGGTTACCAACAATAGGTCATAGGTTACAAACAATAGATCATTGGTCCCACCAATAGATCATTGGTCCCACCAATAGATCATTGGTTACCAACAATAGGTCATAGGTTACCAACAATAGGTCATAGGTTACCAACAATAGGTCATTGGTACCACCTATAGATCATTGGTCCCACCAATAGATCATTGGTTACCAACAATAGGTCATTGGTACCAATAATAGGTCATAGGTTACCAACAATAGGTCATAGGTTACAAACAATATGTCATTGGTACCACCTATAGATCATTGGTCCCACCAATAGATCATTGGTTATCAACAATAGGTCATTGGTACCAACAATAGGGGCGGTGGCTCAAGGTGACTGTCTTGAACGACTTCGTGTGGAGGTCACACACCTCCTGTATGATAGCAAGGCCAACGTGGTTAGCTTTCCATGAGAACATTTCCCCACCCTCCCAAAAAAAAAATAGTTGGACAGAGAACATTGTGTCAAACGTTGACTTACAGCTCCCGTGACTGCAGGAATTCATATTCTTTGGGTCTTTCGGTAAAGTCACATGGATGGGTTGTTCTTTGTGTTTTTGTTATTTTCTTTGAACCTATCTACGTGACCCAAAGAGTTCATTGTGTCAGTCTACCACGTAAGCTCTCGCGACAAATATCATCCATAATACAGATTTTTTTTCGGGGGGAGTTTTGCATGCGTAACGTGCATGCAAAATGTATGTTGATTACGATATGAATAATCCAACCGGCAATGGATATGCATCGTCATTTATATAATTCACTCTTTTCTACCCGGCTTCACCCGGGACTTAGATTCACCACGCCCGACCGCCTTTGTCTCCCCAGTGGCGATGTTCACACACCGCGTAACCAGGTGCTGATTTGAGGTTGAGTCGACCTAGGAGAGGCCCGGGTACCGGTTCAGATAATCGTCACCGGTGTTGGCCGTGAGCGGGAATCGAACCCGGGTCGCCGGGTTCATAGCGCAGCGCGCTAACCGCTACACCACCGCTCCCCACACGCACACACACATTGACACACACACACGCTCCCATACGCACACACACGCACACACACAGTGACACACACACACGCACACACACAGTGACACACACACGCACACACACGCACACACACGCACACACACGCACACACAAAGATAAAACAAAGACAAAGATCCCCCATATAGCCTTAGCAGACTGTAGGGGCAAGTGCTGTTAGCGAGCACCTATGAAGGCCGGAACGGTACACGAGGGGGTGGGTGGCCAGCACCACGCCCGACGGCCTTTGTTTCCCTAGTGGCAATGTTTACACACCGCACCAGGTACTCATTTGAAGCTGAGTCGACCTAGGGGAGGCCCGGGACCGGTTCAGATAATCGTCACTGGTGTTGGCCGTGAGGGGGAATCGAACCTTGGTCGCCAGGTGCATAGCGCAGCGCGCTAACCGCTACACTATCGCTTCCCACACACACACAGTGACACACACACACGCACACACACAGTGAAACACACACACGCACACACACGCACACACACAGTGACACACACACAGTGACAACAACAACCGCCAGTCGCCACTAAGTGGCGGTGAAGTCACCACGACGCTTGTGCTAGGCCATATCCATCTTGAGGCCACGTGAAGTGTCGAACGCCCGCTGGCAGGAGGTCACGGGGCAGACCCAAGTGCCACGGGTCGACTGACTAAGATGACTTAGATGACTGGCTGATGCACCACCTGTGCCCCCTACTGTGCCAACCTGCTGTGCTTTAGCCACCCGGCGCTCCGCTCGTTGTGAGCGTCGCTCCTCCGCCCTCCGTTGTTGTTGGAGGGCGACTGCCTCCAACTGCCCAGTAGCATCCTTCACGAGCCTCCTCCACAGAGGCCGATCTTGACACTGCTGGTACCAGTCATCGGCAAGTCCACTCAGCTCCACGTCCTCCTGTACCACATCACTCCATCTCTTCTCTAGCCCGTGCCACGCCCATTTTGCCCCCTCGATCCGGCCGAACAAAAGCTGTTTCGGCATGCGGTGGCTGGGCATGCGGGCTACATGACCCAGTCAACGCAGCCTTGCCTGCCGGACGAGCTCACCGATGGGACCTTGCCCAGATCTTTCAAGGATTTGTGAGCTCCTCACACAATCCAGCCTGGTTAAACCCAGGATGGATCGTAGGCAGGCTAGTCTAAATGTTTCTAACCGGCGAAGATGTTCCATTAGGGCGGTCCACGTTTCGCAAACGTAGAGAAAGGAGGGAATGACCGTGGCCCAGAAGACCTGAAGCTTAGTGCGGAGCGACAGACCAGGTAGCTTCCACACAGCGTTACGCAACCGATGAAAATATATTGCCGCTCGACTGATTCAGAGTGAGACCTCTGCTGTTAAACTGGAGCTGGTCATAAGCACACTGCCCAGGTATGGGAAACTCTCCACTCTCTCCACAACTGCCCCATCACCGATTGGGAGTTGTGGGGGTGGAGTGTCCGATGGTACAAAATACCCAGGCAGGTGCTTAGTTTTGGTGGGGCTGATGGTAAGGCCCCATCTCTTAGTGGCACGCTCCAGTCTCAGCAGCAGCGTCTCCAACTCCTCCTTTGAATGAGCAGCTATTACCAAATCATCGACATACATAACGTGGTTGAGCAATCGGGAGCGATCCCTTGACCGCACCCGGACATCGATCAGCCTCCCGTTATATCTGTACCAAATGGAGATTCCCCCGGTACAGCTATTGAAGGCTTCACGAACTACGTGGTCAAAATAGATGTTAAATAATGTGGGAGCCAGAGGACATCCCTGTCGCACCCCAAGGTGTACAGGGAATGGCTCTGACTCCCGGCCACATAGTTTTACCCGGGCCCGCTCACCATCATGAAGGTCCTTAATGATCGTGAGCAGAGGATCAGGGACTCCAAACGCACGAAGAACAACCCAGAGCCCAGGCCTACTGATGGTATCATAGGCCTTGACCAGGTCAATAAAGCAGAGATGTAAGTCTTGCTGGAATTCCCTACACCTCTGCTGTAGCAGACGGACAGAAAATATGGCATCTGTGCAGGACCGCCCTTTCCTGAAACCGCATTGGGGCTCCGCAAGTCTCTCCTCAGCGTGCCTGGCAAAGCGATGTTGAATAATCCTTGCCAGGACCTTTCCCGGCACACTGAGGAGTGAGATGCCCCTGTAGTTGTTACAATCTGTGCGGTCTCCCTTCTTAAAGAGGGGGACCACCAGGGCATTCTTCCAATCCTGCAGAACCCGTCCAGTGGTACAGACTGTTGTTATGATGTCATATAGGGCAGTCTATGCACAAACGCCACCCTCCCTCATCATTTCGCTTGGGAGATCATCTCTGCCCGGTGCCTTTCCTGGTCTCAGACTCTGGATCGCCTTCAGTACTTCCTCAACAGATGGCACCTCAGCCAGCCACTCAAATGGGGTGACTTCCAATATTTGAGGCACCGCAGTCTCAGCAGGGTCATCCCCACTTTATCCCACGATGTTTTCCAGGCTGACGGATTTCCCCTCCCCCATGACTTCACAGAAATGCTCAGCAAATCTGCAAACCTGTTCCTGGGGGTCGGAGATTGGATCACCGTTTTTTCCCCTAATGATGGTAATAGGTGTGGCGCTGCAGGTTACTTTTTGATGGCGTTAAATAGAGATTTGTGATCGCGGGCCACTGAGGCAGACTCCATCTCCTCAGTAACCCGCGACCACCACCCATCCTTGCAGCGCCTCACGGCTCTCCGAACCTCCGAGCGAAGACTGCGGTAAGCATCCTCATTCTCTGACGTGAGATTCTGTAGCCGATAACAGTGGGCCTGTCGCTTTTTCTCAACTATCCTGAACACCTCCTCGGTCAGCCAGGGTCTCTGGGGAGGACTGGACCGCGTACCCAAAGCGGCCATTGCAGCTGCATGAGTCACAGTCCTAAACCTCGCCCATTTACCCTCGACATCAGGAGGAGTGGGGGACGATGCCAACCCCAGCCGCAAGCGATGATGAAATTCTCGCTTGCAACTTTCATCAGACACACACACACACGCTCACACACAGTGACACCCAGACACACGCGCGTCCTCTGCTGTGTTATGGCTTTACAACCCCACCACTCGGTTATTTTTGCCAAATTTCCATCCTGGCTCAGCGCCGCGTCTCTCCGTCTCTTCTCCACCGGCCCGGACGCCCAGGGCAGAGCCCCGGGCACCACCACCACCGCCACCACCACGACAACAACAACGACAACAACGCCAACGCGAGTTTTCAGAGATAGGAGTGAGTGAGAGAATGCCACGTGATGAATCGCACCGACAAATGAGACGACGTTACGCGGTGTTTTTGTTTGTCCATAAAACACCCGGGGGTGTGAGAGGTGGCGTAGTGTCCTATTAACTAACGTGTGTCCTATTAACTAGTGTGTCCTATTAACTAGTGTGTGTGTCCTATTAACCAGTGTGTCCTATTAACTAGTGTGTGTGTGTGTCCTATTAACTCGTGTATCCTATTAACTAGTGTGTGTGTCCTATTAACTAGTGTGTCCTATTAACTAGTGTGTGTGTCCTATTAACCAGTGTGTCCTATTAACTAGTGTGTGTGTGTGTCCTATTAACTCGTGTATCCTATTAACTAGTGTGTGTGTCCTATTAACTAGTGTGTCCTATTAACTAGTGTGTGTGTGTCCTATTAACTAGTGTGTTTGTCCTATTATCTTGTGTGTCCTATTAACTCGTGTGTTCTATTAACTAATGAGTGTGTGTCCTATTATCTCGTGTGTCCTATTAACTCGTGTGTCCTATTAACTAGTGTGTGTGTGCTATTAACTAGTGTGCGTGTCCTATTAACTAGTGTGTGTGTGTGCTTTTAACTAGTGTGTGTGTGCTTTTAACTAGTGTGTGTGTGCTATTAACTAGTGTGTGTGTGCTATTAACTAGTGTGTGTGTGCTATTAACTAGTGTGTGTGTGCTATTAACCAGTGTGTGTGTGTGCTATTAACTAGTGTGTGTGTGCTATTAACTAGTGTGTGTGTGATATTAACTAGTGTGTGTGTGTGCTATTAACTAGTGTGTGTGTTTGCTATTAACTAGTGTGTGTGTGCTATTAACTAGTGTGTGTGTGATATTAACTAGTGTGTGTGTGTGATATTAACTAGTGTGTGTGTGATATTAACTAGTGTGTGTGTGCTATTAACTAGTGTGTGTGTGTGCTATTAACTAGTGTGTGTGTGCTATTAACTAGTGTGTGTGTGTGTGTGCTATTAACTAGTGTGTGTGTGTGTGCTATTAACTAGTGTGTGTGTGATATTAACTAGTGTGTGTGTGCTATTAACTAGTGTGTGTGTGATATTAACTAGTGTGTGTGTGATATTAACTAGTGTGTGTGTGCTATTAACTAGTGTGTGTGCTATTAACTAGTGTGTGTGTGTGCTATTAACTAGTGTGTGTGTGTGTGCTATTAACTAGTGTGTGTGTGTGCTATTAACTAGTGTGTGTGTGTGTGATATTAACTAGTGTGTGTGTGCTATTAACTAGTGTGTGTGTGTGATATTAACTAGTGTGTGTGTGTGATATTAACTAGTGTGTGTGTGTGTGTGCTATTAACTAGTGTGTGTGTGCTATTAACTAGTGTGTGTGTGCTATTAACTAGTGTGTGTGCTATTAACTAGTGTGTGTGTGTGTGCTATTAACTAGTGTGTGTGTGACATTAACTAGTGTGTGTGTGTGATATTAACTAGTGTGTGTGTGTGCTATTAACTAGTGTGTGTGTGCTATTAACTAGGTCATTCCCTCCCTTCTCTACGCTTGCGAAACGTGGACCCCCCTAATGGAACATCTTCGCCGGTTAGAAACATTTAGGCTGGCCTGCCTACGATCCATCCTGGGTTTAACCAGGCTGGATTGTGTGAGGAGCTCACAAATCCTTGAAAGATCTGGGCAAGGTCCCATCGGTGAGCTCCTCCGGCGGGCAAGGCTGCGATGGCTGGGTCATGTAGCCCGCATGCCCCGCCACCGCATGCCGAAACAGCTTTTGTTTGGCCGAATTGAGGGGGCTAAACGGGCGCGGCACGGGCTAGAGAAGAGATGGAGTGATGTGGTACAGGAGGACGTGGAGCTGAGTGGACTTGCCGATGACTGGAACCAGCGGTGTCAAGATCAGCCTCTGTGGAGGAGGCTCGTGAAGGACGCTGCTGCTGGGCAGTTGGAGGCAGTCGCCCTCCAACAACAACGGAGGGCAGAGGAGCGACGCTCACAACAACGAGCGGAGCGTCGGGTGGCTAAAGCACAGCAGGTTGGCACAGTAGGGGGCACAGGTGGTGCATCAGCCAGTCATCTCAGTCATCTCAGTCAGTCGACCCATGGCACCTGCTGGGTCTGCCCCGTGACCTCCTGCCAGCGGGCGTTCGACACTCCACGTGGCCTCAAGGTGCACATGGCCTGGCACAAGCGTCGTGGTGACGTCACCGCAACTTAGTGGCGAATGGCGGTTGTTGTTGTTGCTATTAACTCGTGTGTGTGTGCTATTAACTAGTGTGTGTGTGTGCTATTAACTAGTGTGTGCGTGTTATTAACTAGTGTGTGTGTGTGATATTAACTAGTGTGTGTGTGTGATATTAACTAGTGTGTGTGTGCTATTAACTAGTGTGTGTGTGTGTTATTAACTAGTGTGTGTGTGTGATATTAACTAGTGTGTGTGTGTGTGTGATATTAACTAGTTTGTGTGTGTGCTATTAACTAGTGTGTGTGTGATATTAACTAGTGTGTGTGTGTGCTATTAACTAGTGTGTGTGTGTGTGATACTAGTGTGTGTGTGTGATATTAACTAGTGTGTGTGTGTGTGCTATTAACTAGTGTGTGTGTGATATTAACTAGTGTGTGTGTGTGTGTGTGATATTAACTAGTGTGTGTGTGTGATATTAACTAGTGTGTGTGTGTGCTATTAACTAGTGTGTGTGTGTGTGTGATATTAACTAGTGTGTGTGTGTGATATTAACTAGTGTGTGTGTGCTATTAACTAGTGTGTGTGTGCTATTAACTCGTGTGTGTGTGTGTGATATTAACTAGTGTGTGTGTGATATTAACTAGTGTGTGTGATATTAACTAGTGTGTGTGTGATATTAACTGGTGTGTGTGTTATTAACTAGTGTGTGTGATATTAACTAGTGTGTGTGTGTGTGATATTAACTAGTGTGTGTGTGATATTAACTAGTGTGTGTGTTATTAACCAGTGTGTGTGTGTGATATTAACTAGTATGTGTGTGATATTAACTGGTGTGTGTGTGTTATTAACTAGTGTGTGTGATATTAACTAGTGTGTGTGTGATATTAACTAGTGTGTGTGTTATTAACTAGTGTGTGTGTGTGTGATATTAACTAGTGTGTGTGTGTGATATTAACTAGTGTGTGTGTTATTAACTAGTGTGTGTGTGTGATATTAACTAGTGTGTGTGTGATATTAACTAGTGTGTGTGTGTGATATTAACTAGTGTGTGTGTGTGTGATATGAACTAGTGTGTGTGTGTGTGATATTAACTAGTGTGTGATATTAACTAGTGTGTGTGTGATATTAACTAGTGTGTGTGTGTTATTAACTAGTGTATGTGTGTGATATTAACTAGTGTGTGTGTGCTATTAACTCGTGTGTGTGTGTTATTAACTAGTGTGTGTGTGTGATATTAACTAGTGTGTGTGTGATATTAACTAGTGTGTGTGTGTGTTATTAACTAGTGTGTGTGTGATATTAACTAGTGTGTGTGTGTGTTATTAACTAGTGTGTGTGTGTGATATTAACTAGTGTGTGTGTTATTAACTAGTGTGTGTGATATTAACTAGTGTGTGTGTGTGATATTAACTAGTGTGTGTGTTATTAACTAGTGTGTGTGATATTGACTAGTGTGTGTGTGTGTGATATTAACTAGTGTGTGTGTGTGTGATATTAACTAGTGTGTGTGTGTGATATTAACTAGTGTGTGTGTGTGATATTAACTAGTGTGTGTGTGATATTAACCAGTGTGTGTGTGTGTGATATTAACTAGTGTGTGTGTGATATTAACCAGTGTGTGTGTGTGTGATATTAACCAGTGTGTGTGTGTGTGATATTAACTAGTGTGTGTGTTATTAACTAGTGTGTGTGATATTAACTAGTGTGTGTGTGTGATATTAACTAGTGTGTGTATGTGTGATATTAACTAGTGTGTGTGTGTGTTATTAACTAGTGTGTGTGTGTGTGATATTAACTAGTGTGTGTGTGTGATATTCACTAGTGTGTGTGTGTGATATTAACTAGTGTGTGTGTGTGATATTAACTAGTGTGTGTGTGTGTGTGATATTAACTAGTGTGTGTGTGTTATTAACTAGTGTGTGTGTGATATTAACTAGTGTGTGTGTGATATTAACTAGTGTGTGTGTGATATTAACTAGTGTGTGTGATATTAACTAGTGTGTGTGTGCTATTAACTAGTGTGTGTGTGTGATATTAACTAGTGTGTGTGTGATATTAACTAGTGTGTGTGTGATATTAACTCGTGTGTGTGTGATATTAACTAGTGTGTGTGTGTGTGTGATATTAACTAGTGTGTGTGTGTGATATTAACTAGTGTGTGTGTGATATTAACTAGTGTGTGTGTGATATTAACTAGTGTGTGTGTGATATTAACTCGTGTGTGTGTGATATTAACTAGTGTGTCTTCCTGTGCATTGGTTAGCGCGTTGCGCAACGAACCGGGCGACCCGAGTTCGATTCCCACTCACGGGACAACACCGGCGACGATTCTCTGAACCGGTCCTGGGCCTCCCCTAGGTCGACTCGGCCTCAAAATGAGTACCTGGTGCGGTGCGTGGTAAACATCGCCACTGGGGAGACAAAGGCGGCCGGGCGTGGTGCTGGCCACCCACCCCCTCGTGTGCCGTGCCGGCCTTCATAGGTGCTGCTCCCTAACAGCACTTGCCCCAACAGTCTGTTTAGGGGGCCGTCCATAAATGACGTCACTTACCTGGGGGGGGTCAGACATTTGTGACGATGTGTGACGGGGGGGGGGGGGGGTTTGAGAAATGTGACGTCACATCAAAATGCGCAATTTTAAATTAAATATATATTTTTAAATAAATGTTTTCTCCTACAACATCAGATTGCAGCGCCACATTAAATACGCACTACAATGACAATAGTTTAAAGCGATTTGAAGCATGTTTTTTTGGGGGGGGGCAGAGCTTTGTGACGTCATATTTGAGGGGGGGTCTGACTTTTTGTGACGCCGAGTGACGAAAGAGGGGGGGGGAGTAAAAAATCGCCCAAAATCGCGTGACGTCATTTATGGACGGACCCACAAAGGTGACAACACCGCACCAGAAAGGACAACCACCACCACCACCGCCGCCGCCATGGAACGATCGAATAGGTTCGGTCTTGTGAGTCGCTCGACCATACTTCACCCCGCTTTGTCTGCGCGGCTTCGGTGGAATTAAGGGGATCCGAGACCCCCATCCCCCCCCACCACCACGATTGCCTCTTTTAGCCGTGGCCGGGAATTGAACTGGGGTCTTGTTCCCGGGACGCGCATCAACCAGTAGCGCGTGATCCGTACGGCTCTCTCTGATCGACGTCCGCCTACCGGCAACGGGCAAATGAATAATTCGGCGGGACCCCCAAAAATCAGGTCAATAATAATAATAATTATTATTATTTTTCATCAGTCCAGCCCCACTACGTGACCCCGAACAGCAACGCGCCGCCCGCCCGCCCAGACTCACGCCAACAAGCGCCAGCAGCAGCAGCAGGCGGCGATCGACACGATGGGCGCCACCCCACCGGACAAACGCGAGCCCCTAGGGGCGGTCAGCCGCAGTCGCGCGCGGCGACGACGCCCTCCGGTCAGCCGTCGATCCTCAACTTCTTTGCCAAGGCGAGCCCCGCCGCCACCCCCCGGGTGGTGAATTGAACGTGTTTATGTAATGTTTCAACTTTTTACGAAACTTAGTGTCCCCGAGTAGCTCTCGACGAGGCCAATCGATTGACCGCTAGTTTTGTTGTTGTCGGTAAGGCGGCGAGACTCGTGTCGCTGCGCGGGGTTTTCCCACCCCGGGGCAGTGATGGGACCCCGGGGTCCAGCCAATTGCTTCAAATGGGAAGCACAACCACCGCCTCCTACCCCCTCCTCCTCTCTCTCTCTCTCTTGGCTCCGGAGTCGAACACTCTGAGTCTGGGTTAATCACTGATGTGGTTAAAATTCCGAGACATCTCCCCTCTCTGCACCAGACAGTCCCCTTTGTTGTTTAAACGGCAGCGAGAGAGAGATTTTTTTTTATGTGTCGGCTCACAAAGGCCAGAGTTTACTCCTAAGTCACAAACAAGATATTTAAATATATATATTTTTAAAATGTATTTTTAAATGTAAATATAGAATCGCCCGCTTCACCGGCGTCCACGATTTTTGTTTGCCAGGGGCAGAACAACGCAGAACGCAGCGAAGCGTTCCCTCCGCCTCGTCGATTGAATCTTTATTTTACTCCACTTACTTGTAACGTTAACACACAAACAAAAACACACATCTCTCGTGTGTTTTGTTGTTGTTATTCTTTGTTGACACACACACACACACAGTTTCTCGAGGGCGTGTGCCGGACTGGAAAGTTTTCACTTAAAAAAAAAAACCTACCCATACCAACCCAAGGAAGACAAAATCATGAACGCGCACGGATTCTTTAAACGCTTTCCCACACACGGGCTGGGAAAGAGGGGGGGGGAGTGATGTTTATTTATTAAAAACTCGCAACAATAACGTCACGTTCCAAATTCCCCACGACGAGATGACGTTGGGTTGTCTTTGATGATGATGTTGATGATGTCATCGCGCTGGACAAGCGTCGTGTACTTTTATCGCTGGATTTTTGTTGTGTTTGAGTCGTGATGTTTTCATTGTGTTTGCGAAACCCTTTTCAGAGATCAATTTGGTCCCCGGGTTTTTAGTTTTTTTTTAAAACGTTGTAGGCCTTTTCGTGACCAATATCAGCCATAAGGTTTTTTTTATGTTTGTTGGGTCAGATCGCGTAAATTTAAATGCGTCGTTAAACCCGCCACCACCCGACGCAGCCGACTAGAAGTCATTACATCTCATTTAGCCCCTCCTATTTAAGGAAGGAAACAGGGAGGATTTCTACACGAATCTGGCTGTCGCCTGCTGATGCTGGTTGTAAAACGTCGTACTCGCACTGTACATGGTGTGGCTTTGCTCTCCAACACACCGGTGCGTGCTGAACTAGTAACTAATTGGCACCCTTTGTTCACGTGACAAACCTTACTAATTGGCTGTGTCAGGTGGTGGCGGTTTTAACGACGCATTTATATGTGCTTGTTTCTTTCGGTAAAGTCACGTAGGAGGGAAACAATAAAATAATAATACAAATATAAAACAATAAAATCTCACGACGTTTCGACTGCAACACAAGCAATCATCACCACCAGGTGTGAAAACCACTGCAAGAACATTTTTTATTGCTGTGGTTTTATATTTTTCTTATTTTATTATTTCCCTTCTAAGTGACTTTACCGAAGGAACCAAGAGTATGAATCCCTGCAGCCACGAACGCTTTCAATCACGACACATTGATATTCATGTCAATTCGTTACTAGTACAGCACACCGGTGTGTTGGAGAGTAAACCCACAACAACGTTGACAATTCGAGTCCCTTGACGTTTCGTCAGTAATTACAACAGGCATTATCAGGCGATAGCCAGAGTCGTGGAGAAATCCTCCCGTTTCCTTCCTTAAATAGAGGGTATAAATGTGATGCCATCACTTCGTGAGAAACCTTACGAATTGGCTGTGTTGGGTGGTGGGGGGGCTTAACGACGCCAAGTTTATATCCGTGCGATCTAACCCAAAGAAAAACCTCGATTGTGGATTTTTTTTATTTTTTTAGGTGTTTCTCTTTGTTTCACGGAGCGATTCCAAAAGACGAGGACTCCGAACCTCTGGCCTGGCGCCTCCGCGTTGCCAATCAAACATCGCGTCCGATTCGCGTTATAAACAGTGATTACACTTTTTATTTAAAGCTTTCGTGACTGCAGTAATTCATATTCTTAGCTCTTTCGGTAAAGTCACGTTGAAGGGAAACAATAAAATACTAAAATATATATAAAACAATAAAAATTCTCACGACGTTTCGACCATAACACAAACGGTCGTCATCAGGCGTGACGACCGTTTGTGTTATGGTCGAAACGTCGTGATAATTTTTATTGTTTTATATATATTTTAGTATTTTATTGTTTCCCTTCAACGTGACTTTACCGAAAGAGCTAAGAATAGTGATTACACTGTGTAACAAAAATATATATATTTTTTGTCCCTGGGTAGTAAGTGTTATTTTCGAATTGCTTATGCCTCAAAAGTACAGAAAATGGCGATTATTATTACCCACAAACTTTACTTTTGTGACCAGGACGGTGATATTTTGAAATGTGCCTAACACGAAAAATCACGTAAGAAAGCTGTCTCTGGTGTGGACTAATCAGTTTCAAAGACAATGCATCATCATGCACAACCAGAACATGTTGTTTTTGTGTTTGCATGTTCACCACAAGTATACGTGGTTAATGCAGAGATGATTCCTTGTGAAAGGTTTCAGTTTGGCCTTTTAACATCTTACCACGACTGATTTATTGCCAGAAAGGGTAAAACACCTCTTCTTATATATTGATACTGGCAAGGGAGGTCCCCGTGATACGGCTCGGAGTGTTACACTTCAGGCGACGGGAGGGAGACGCGGATTTGAGCTCGTGCGCGAAAGTCGGAGACATCGTTCACGGCTAAGGGGGCCCCCAGGGCAGGACACGCGGCATCGCGAGATGGGATGGGTTTGGACGGTCGACGGCCAAGTCTGGTGTAGCGGGCAAGTCGGACTAATCTCCGTATATATAAAAGGCAACGTTGTGATTATGTGTGTCTGTTCAAAATGTTTAGCGTACTTCCCGACATGCAACAAACTTGAAATTTGCCATGTGGGTACTTTCCAGACTGTACGCCATGTAAAAGTAAAAAAAAAACTTTTTTGGGGGGGGGAGCTCAATAATGCATTTATTTTTTTCACGGCAAGTGAGCTGTGACGTCAAATCTGTCACGTGACCCGCGCACGTGGAAGCGTAACGCATTGTAGTGTAGCGGTAAGCGCGACCCGAGTTCGATTCCCGCTCACGGCCACCACCGGTGACGATTATTTTTACCGGTCCTGGGCCTCCCCTAGGTCGACTCCCCACTGGGGAGACAAAGGCGACCGGGCGTGGTGAATCCAAGTCCCGGGCGAAGCCGGGTAATTAATCTAGCGATTAATGAGCGAGAAGACGACCAGTGCGGATGACGGAGCGATGGAAATCAGCTTGCGTGCAGCCGCGAAGGGGATTGCAGATATCGCGTGATCATGAGCTCACTGGCGACGGCATAGGGGGAGATCGTCATCCAGCAGTGGATGGGTCGTGGACTGGTTGCTGCGACTAATGACGGATGATGAAGGTAACTGCTGGTGGCATGCATGCTGAAATTGCTGCTGCTGCTGCTGTTCATGATGAAGATTCTGCTGCCGATGCTGACATGTAACGGCCGCGCCTTCGCGAGACACAACAGCTTCAATCTTTGCTTAAAGCTTTCGTGACTGCAGGAACTCATACTCTTTGGCTCTTTCGGTAAAGTCACGTAGACAACAACAACAAAAATTTATACAAATAATAATAAAAATGACGACGTTTCCATCGCGACACAAGCAATCGTCTTCAGGTGAAAAAAATACAGCAGGCGAACCGCCGAGGCAGGAGAAATAAATGGTATAATTTTTGGACCCTGCCCGCTGAAATAAATGTAAATGAATATAAGATCTAAACTGTGCTGGCGATGATGATGGTGACGATATCGTCTTACAAGCAGCTGCAACCACCGCTCGCAACCTTAACGACCGGTTCAGCATTTTGTAAAAAAATAAAAAAAAGATTCCCACCGCCAGCCCTCGTTTGGCGAGTCTTGGTGAGCGGGGAGTGGAGCCAGCGGCCGATCGGATACCCGCCGACTCACGGGCCACGCCAGGTGCCGTCATTGGCGTGCGCGCATGTGTGAGTCACCGCTGACTCACACACACGCACACAAGGGGGAGGGGGAGCGGTGGTGCAGTGGTTAGCGCGCTGCGCTAAGACTCAGTTCAGTTATTAGGTATATAGCCCTGTGAGCCATTCGGCTCTTGAATCGAGTGCAACCGCAACAAACAAAAACATGAACAATAAAATGTCCATTTAAAGCTTTTCGTGACTGCAGGGATTCATATGCTTGGTTCTTTCGGTAAAGTCACCACGTAGAAGGGAAATAATAAAGTGAGAAATTTTTAAATTTTATTTGATCATGTTTTATTTTATTATTATTGTATTATTTCCCTTCTACGTGACTTTACCGAAAGAACCAATAATAACAAGAAACATTTTAAAGTGACTAGGCGCAACAGAAAAATCCTGGAAAAAAACCAGCAAAGTCTTCCAGAAAAAGCACCGCGTTTCAACGCTGTGTGTGCAGAAAATCCCAGTGGGATGCAAGTCAAACAATAACAACCATAAGACAATATAGATTAAAGTTACCAGTCTAACTCTGTACAACAACGAACAAACATGGCTTGTCACTTTGGACAACACCAAAGTGACGCTTATCTGAACCGGTACCCTGGGCCTCCCCTAGGTCGACTCAGCCTCAAATGAGCACCTGGTTACGCGGTGTGTAAACATCGCCACTGGGGAGACAAAGGCGGCCAGGGCGTGGTGCTGGCCACCCACCCCCTCGTGTGTCACAGTGCCTGTAGCCTTCATAGGTGCTACTCGCTAACAGCACTTGCCCCTACAGTCTGTTAAGGCTACACGGGGGATCTTTGTCTTTGTGTTTTCCGCGGGCACGGGTCGCTGATTGCGGGGAAGTCTCAATGTTGACTTGTTTGTTTGTGGCAGCAAATGACAACTTGCGGTCCCCTTCTTTGGCCCACCCACAACAACAACAACAAGAATAATAACAATACAATAATGAAAATATTAAACAATACAATTCTCACGACGTTTCGACTGCAACACAAGCAATCATCATCAGGTGTGAAAACCACAGCAAGAAAACTTGAACATTTGAAATCCACAGCAAGAAAATTTAAAATTTTCAAAGTTTTCTTGCTGTGGTTTTCACACCTGATGATGATTGCTTGTGTTGCAGTCGAAACGTCGTTAGAATTTTATTGTTTTATATTTTTATTATTTTATTGTTTCCCTTCTACGTGACTTTACCGAAAGAACCAAGAATATGAATCCCTGCAGTCACGAAAGCTCCAAATAAAAAAGAATAATAACAACAACACAGACTTCAGCTCGCGGCCCAGTGTCACGAGCCATAATTGTTGGGTCGGATCGATAAAAGTGAAGTGTGCGCCGTGAAGCCCTCCTCCACCCGACACAGGCAAGCGAGTACAGTTGTCACGTGATGAACAAACGTTAGTCACGTGACACCGCGCAATGCAGACTAATCTCCATCTGTTCCTTCTGTATGGGATAGTGTTCAAAACATCATTTTTGATATTCTTGGTTCTTTCGGTAAAGTCACGTAGGAGGGAAACAATAAAATAATGAAAATATAAAACAATATAATTCTCACGACGTTTCGACTGCAACACAAGCGATCATCATCAGGTGTGAAAACCACAGCAAGATTTTTTTTAAAAAGTGGCGGTTTTATTTTATTGTTTAGCTTCTACGTGACTTTACCGAAAGAACCAAGAATACGAATCCCTGCAGTCACGAAAGCTTTCAATCAAAATCCTTTTTGAGGTAAACCCCCCCCCCCATGACATGCAGGATCCTCCTGAAAAAAAAGAGTCACTGGACTAAGTGTAGCTTCCTGGGTAAATAAGTAATCGTTTTATTATGATCATTAGTAAGCAAGCCAACTCTGGATCAGTCGCGACATTCCTGGGTCTCATCAGCAGCTGGGCTTGCTGACCCAACGCTACTGCATTACCGAATGTCCAAGAACACCTGTGGGCATAAGGTTACGAGCAACGATCTGCCTCCACAAACAACGCGACACAAAACAAAGATCCCCCATATAGCCTTAACAGACCGTAGGGGCAGGTGCTGTTAGCGAGCACCTATGAAGGCCAGAACGGTACACGAGGGGGTGGGTGGCCAGCACCACGCCCGACCGCCTTTGTCTCCCCAGTGGCGATGTTTACACACCGCACCAGGTACTCATTTGAGGCTGAGTCGACCTAGGGGAGGCCCGGGACCGGTTCAGATAATCGTCACTGGTGTTGGCCGCGAGCGGGAATCGAACCCGGGTTGCCGGGTTTCATAACGCAGCGCGCTAACCGCTACACTATCGCGACACACACGCACACACATACACGCGCGCATTAAGTCCATCATCGTGTTGGCTTCCCAGACCAAAAACGTGTTTGTATGCTACACTTCTTTCGCATCGCGCTAATCGGAGGTGTTACCGTTTGATGTTGCCGCTTGATCAAGTATGCTCCTCAATTGCCGGTGGCTTGCGTGCGTGGGGGTAGGGACAGAATACTCATGACCCTTTGTAATGCAAGGGGTGGGAGGGGAAGGAATAAGTCGGAGGGAGGAGGCCCAATTATGGAACTGGTTTGCCCAGCTTTTTTTTCCCCGCAGCAGGTTCGGGCCCGGCTTGAGTCTGTGGCACGGGAAGGGAGATTGTGAACCCCTTCTAGCGGGTGTCGCGCGCTTCCCCCCTGGTTTGCCGCTCGCCGTTGTTGCCGGGCAGGTTCGCGGTTCTACTCCGAGCAGGCCGCCCTGGTTAACGCCGCAGTGGTGCCGTATTAACCGTAAATAAGGTGCCGTCCATAAATGACGTCACGCGATTTTAGACGATTTTTTTTACCCCCCCCCCCACCTTCGTCGCTCGGCGTCAAAAAAAGTCAGACCCCCCCCTCAAATATGACGTCACAAAGCTCTGCCCCCCCCCCAAAAAGAAACATGCTTCAAATTGCTTTAAACTATTGTCATTGTAGTGCGTATTTAATGTGGCGCTGCACTCTGATGTTGTAGGAGAAAACATTTATTAAAAAGTATATTTAATTAAGTTAGAACGTGTTGTCTATATTGATTTAAAGTTGCGCATTTTGATGTGACGTCACATTTCTCAACCCCCCCTCGTCACACATCGTCATAAATGTCTCCCCCCCGCCCCTCCCCCCCTAGGTGCGTGACGTCATTTATGGCCGTCCCGTAAAGCCCCCGTGCCTGAATCCGGCGATCCCGTGGCGTCGGCGGCGGCGTCGAGCGGCATGCCGTGCGCTGGCGTGACGTGTCCAAGTTGTGTCACCATGGACAAATATACTCACACACAGCCCCCCACACTCACACACAGCCCCCCACACTCACACACAGCCCCCCACACACACACAGCCCCCCACACTCACACACAGCCCCCCACACTCACACACAGCCCCCCCCACACACACAGCCCCCCCCCACACACAGCCCCCCACACACACACAGCCCCCCACACACACACAGCCCCACACACACAGCCCCACACACACACACAGCCCCCCACACACACAGCCCCCCACACACACAGCCCCACATACACACACAGCCCCCCACACACACAGCCCCCCCACACACACAGCCCCCCCCACACACACACACACAGCCCCCCCCACACACACACAGCCCCCCACACACACACAGCCCCACACACACACACAGCCCCCCCCACACACAGCCCCCCACACACACACAGCCCCCCCGACACACACAGCCCTCCCCACCCCCGACCGTGGAGCGGTGCGCATTTCCCTCCGCGACGATCGCCAATCGCGACGTGAACTTCTCCTTTAAAGTAAACTCAACGGCGGAGCACAGAATGTTTTAAATGAATACACAAAAAACCCACGAGCGTGCAAATAAAGACAATTGAGTGAGAAAGGCCCGCCGTGGAATGACGTGGACAGCGAGGGACGAAAGTGGAACACGTGGATGAAAGGAACCTCAAATCCATGTTAACAGAGCTGTACGTGCGCTGAACTTCTTTCGCACCGTACGTAGCCAACCGTGCTAATCGAAGGACAACACGTACTGTGGACACGTCGTTGCAAGGTGGGGGGGGGGGTGATAGTCAAGACAATATGCCGGGAGTGGCAGCTAAGGAGTGGAACGCGTCTGTCGAGGGGACATCTGTCTGGGAGATGGAGCGACGAAATACATTCACGTGCTGGACGGACGCTTGCATCGTCGGGTTCGCGAGATGTGGCAGCAGCTTGGGAGAGGCCTTCATCCAGCAGTGGATCGATCATGGCTGCTGCTGCTGATGATGATGATAACAATAAACCCTAGCAACGCGACCACAGCCCGACATCCTCACCACAACAGCAGCAGCGGCGGCTATAAAAAAAGTATTCTCTTCAAAAGTCTTCAGCTCCGGGCAAATCTACTTCGTCTCCACCACCACCACCACCCCGCTCCTCCTCCTCCTCCACCTCCACCACCATCATCACCCCGCTCCTCCACCTCCACCATCATCACCCCGCTCCACCTCCACCACCACCATCATCACCCCGCTCCTCCTCCTCCACCACGACCATCATCACCCCGCTCCTCTTCCTCCTCCACCACCACCCCGCTCCTCCTCCACCTCCTCCACCACCATCACCCCGCTCCTCCTCCTCCACCACCGCAATTTCACTCCAGTGCAGGCCGCTCCCATCCCGTCGCTGGCTCCTTCTCACCGGATGCGATGGGCCAAACAAACACTGATCCTGATCTCCTCTCGCCCCCCCCTGCCCCTTATGTTAAGAGGGGGCCCTCGAAGATCCCGAGATAAAGTGCGGCCATATGCCAATCTTTTTTTTTGTTACATTCAGAGGAGACCTCCCTTTAACAAAGCTCTAAGCTTAACGTTGTGTGTGCGTGTGTGGTGGTGTGCGGGTTTTTGTT
This sequence comes from Petromyzon marinus, assembly GCF_048934315.1. Lineage (NCBI taxonomy): Eukaryota > Metazoa > Chordata > Hyperoartia > Petromyzontiformes > Petromyzontidae > Petromyzon > Petromyzon marinus. The sequence goes on along the minus strand of NC_133729.1, from coordinate 2,858,307 downwards.
TGTTATATACATAAAGTAATTACATCGTTTGTTTGTTCAGCGCGGTTCTTTTTTCTTCTTCTTTCAAGCAGCGTAAAGAACAACTAAGTACGAAGAAATCGCCCGGAATGTGCCCGATCCTGCCAGGGCACCGGCAAAGCTAAGCAGGTGCTGGAGCCTGGCAAACGCTGGGGAGAGGGGTGAAGGGAATGTGTAGATCGGCAAGGCGGAGCGTTGTGAGACAGCCCATGGCCAGATACCGTGATGGTGCACAACATTGAAAATACATAAAAATATAAAGTCTTATTCTTTGGCTCTTTCGGTAAAAGTCACGTAGATAGGTTTCAAAGAAAATAACAAACCAAAAAACTACGACGTTTCGATCGCAATTTTTTTTATTTCCGGATGACGACTGCTTGCGTTGCGATGGAAGCGTGGTAGTGTTTTGTTATTTCCTTTGAACCAATCTTCGTGACTTTACCGAAAGACCCAACGAATATGAATTCCTGCGAGCCACGGAAGCTTTAAGTGAAGAAATAAAAGTCTCCAGTAGTAGTGCGGAGACTGTGGTCATCCAGAACAGAGGCCGTGGTACGACTTGGAACGACGCAACGCTCCGATCCACAACATACGAAGAAGGAGACATCATCGCAGCAGCGATGATGATGTTGATGATTCACTACTTCCGCTACTGGCCCTGACGCGGTTGTCTCTGGCATGAACCACCTGAATGTGAAATTGTAAATTGCTGCTCTGCATCTACATCAGCCGTACGCATGAGGAAGAAGAAGAAGATGATGTCTGAACATTGCAGTAACTGAACTATGGTTGCCCAGTACCGGATTAAGCTAGTGCGGGGCCTGTAGCATGATGTTATAAAGGGGCCCTAAAAAAAAGTTAAAAAAACACGTAAATATAAAAAAAACACACATTTTTAACTCGCATAGTAAAGTAATTGTCATTTTTCATTTGCTATACAGCCAGATAATACGACAAATCGCTGACCTTAAACGCCAGGTCGTTCGTAAGAGTTGAAGGCGGTATAGTACTATAGTAATAGAGCAAGTGCTGAATCACGGAACCGGAATTGATAGCTTTAAAGTATTTAGCGTGGGGCCATTGAAAATGCGGGGCTCGTAGCCACTGCATTTGTAGCCACTGCATTTGTAGCCACTGCATTTGTAGCCACTGCATTTGTAGCCACTGCATTTGTAGCCACTGCATTTGTAGCCACTGCATTTGTAGCCACTGCATTTGTAGCCACTGCATTTGTAGCCACTGCATTTGTAGCCACTGCATTTGTAGCCACTGCATTTGTAGCCACTGCATTTGTAGCCACTGCATTTGTAGCCACTGCATTTGTAGCCACTGCATTTGTAGCCACTGCATTTGTAGCCACTGCATTTGTAGCCACTGCATTTGTAGCCACTGCATTTGTAGCCACTGCATGTGTAGCCACTGCATGTGTAGCCACTGCATGTGTAGCCACTGCATGTGTAGCCACTGCATGTGTAGCCACTGCATTTGTAGCCACTATATGTGTAGCTACTTTTGCTGCGAGGATCATCCGGCACTGCCCCCCCCCGCGCTATTTTCACCACACCGCAATGACTGGCATGGTGAAGTATGGTCAAAGCAACTCCTCCGTGATCAACACGGCATGGGCAGGCCCTTATCCAGCAGTGGATCGCGACTGTTAGTAGCCACGATCAATCCACTATTAGTTTAACACGTAAGTTGGATTTCGCGACCAATATCATCCACAATACAGGTGAGTTTTGTTGGGTTAGATATTTACTTCGGTAAATATATTTGCGCGATCTAACCCATAAAAAAACCTGTATTATGAATCCACCATCAATTAAATACGTAGTCGGCTTTCGTGGCTAGCCTTATAATTCATCGTTCATTTTTTTAATAGATCAGATGGCGCAAGTAAATTGTGTGTCGTATGCCCTCCTCCACCCGACAGAGGCAATCAAATTAAAGTTTGTCGCGTGGCGAACAAACGTGGCCAACTTGCCACCGCTTCAGCAGCAAACGTTGTTGCTAAATACGCGTGTGGATCGCTCTCCAAAAAGACAAAGATCTCCCGTACAGCCTGAACAGAGTGTAGGGGCAAGTGCTGTTAGCGAGCACCTATGAAGGCCGGGACGGCACACGAGGGGGTGGGGTGGCCAACGCCAAGCCCGACCGCCTTTGTCTCCCCGGTGGCGATGTTTACACACCACACTAGGTACGCAGCCCAGAACCGGTTCAAATAATTATTTGGTTCCATTCCCACTCACTGTAAACCTCTAGAACATGACATGGCCACTATGAACCTCCAGATCCTAACATGACAACACCAGTGACGATCATAATCGTCACTTGTGTTGGCCGTGAGCGGGGATCGAACTCGGTGAACGGGGTTCGTAGCACAGCGCGCTAACCGCTACACCATCGCTCCCGCACAGAACATCGCCACTCCAACGACGCACACGTGCACACACAATGCGGGTCTGCCGAGCGAAGCCGTAATAAATCGGATACGTTTGTTCATGGTGACAACCTCATTAACTAGCGTTTTGCCCGTCCAAGGACGGGTGAATTGCAGTAAATCTGAAACGTGCAAGCGAAAAGCACAGACCGCGACGTGATATATTAATTGCATCAATTCGTGTGAAATTTGTAAGGCTGCGGTGACACAGACTTATTTCATTTTAAGGTTATAATCCCTTGTTCATCACGACGTCCTTTTTACTTCGATGTCTCAACAGCGTGACGGAGATCACGTGATGACGTGAGGGTTCTGCCTTTGTAGTGAGGGTGAGATCACGTGATGACGTGAGGGTTCTGCCTTTGTAGTGAGGGTGAGATCACGTGATGACGTGAGGGTTCTGCCTTTGTAGTCAGGGTGAGATCACGTGATGACGTGGGGTTCTGCCTTTGTAGTGAGATCACGTGATGACGTGAGGGTTCTGCCTTTGTAGTGAGGGTTGTCAGTTGACGCCGAGGAGGGGGGAGGAGGCGCCTCGCCCCCCCCCCATGTGGAGTGACGTCAGATGCTCATGATTATTAATGAGGCGGGGGGGGGGGTCCATTTGGAGGACGTCACCTGTTCATGAATATTAATGAAGAGGGGGGGAGCTGGTCGATGTGGAGTGACGTCACTCGCGTTAAGGACAAACATTCCTGGGTGATTGCCGTCGGTATTTGGCGCGTGTCGGGTGGATGAGAGCGCACGACACACATTTTGTTACTTCAGACCTCCCCCCCCCTGTCCATCCCTTCCCCTCCCTCCCCCCCCAAAAAAAACAAATTGTGAACGATCAATCCACTGCTGGATGAAGGCGGCATCTCCACTCACGATCCCCACAATGCGTCGAATCCACCGGGCACCCCCCCCCCCATCCCCTCCCCGCCTTGGCTGCCACTCCGCCTTTACCCTCTGCCGCTGCCCAGCCTCACTGACTGCGGGCCACGAGGGCGCACGCGCACACGCGGGGAGGGAGGGGGGGGTGAGACATTTGTGACGATTTGTGACGAGGCGGGTTTGAGAAATGTGACGTCACGTAAAATTCCGCAACTTTAAATAAATATAGACAACACGTTCTACTTAATAAAAGAGACTGTTTAATAAATGTTTTCTCCTACAACATCAGAGTGCAGCGCCACATTGAATACGCACTACAATGACAATAGTTTAAAGCGATTTGAAGCATGTTCTATTTTCTTTGGGGGGGGGCAGCAGAGCTTTGTGACGTCATATTTGAGGATGGGTGGTCTGACTTTTTGTGACGTCGTGTGACGAAGTGGGGGGGGGGGGGTAAAAAATCGTCCAAAATCGCGTGACGTCATTTATGGACGGCCTACAGGACGCGAGAACGGCGGTGGTTTTCCGTCCGTTGCGCAAGACGAGCATGCGTCTCTCGCGAGACAGATTCGCGAGCGAGTGCACGCACAGAGTCTCGGCGCTGCTGTTGACGTCCAAGGTTCAAGTCCTGGGTCTACCGAGGCCTCTCATCCATCCGTCTCTGCCCTCTCTCTCTCTCGAGGAGGAGGTTTTTAATGGCCGCGTTATAATAACTCAGCCAACAGCATTCGATTTCTAATGGACATCTGTGCAAAACAGAGCTTCATAGCTCATCGGATTTCTCCAGGATAAATGAATATTTTGATTTATACAAATATTCTGGGAAGATCCAGGGTTGGGCAAGTCTCTCTCTCTCGCTCTCTCAAGGGGGTTCATAATGGCTGTGTCATAATTACTTAGCCAGCAACGGTACGTGTCTACTGGACAGCAGTGATCAAAAGAGCTTCATAGCTCATCGGATTTTTCCAGGATAAATAAAGATTCTGAATTTTTTTTTCAGATCCAGAGTTTAAGCCCTGATGCTGGGCTCGTCTCTCTCTCTCTCGCACGCTCCCACAAGGGGTTCACAACGGACAACGTGGGTCTGTGGCCCAAATGAACGTTGGAAGCATTGTGTTGCTCATTCGCAGTTTACAGCTTTGCCAGAGCCAGTGATGAAAATGTCACGTTCGCATGGCAGGGGGAGGGGGGATATCCACGGGGCAGCCGCTGTTGACTTCGACAACAAAGCGGTGCAAGGCGGATAATGGCGGTCCCCTTACCGACTGTGTACCAACTTGGATGAGATGAATGCGACTCATCTGATAAAGATGACTCATCCCCTCTGGATGAATCAGTGACGACTACATTTACATTCACAATGGGGGCCAGAAAGTTGAAAGCGGCCGAGGGTAAACTAAACGAAGCTTTATCTTACCAGGTTAAGGCCCCCACTGGAGCTAAATAGATATTTTTCAGAAGCGAAACGGCTATCGCAAGTGATAGCTCAACGAAGTAGCTCATCATGTGGAAAATTATAGCAGCCAAATTGTCTAAAAGCGTGACGTTGATTCTATTTGTGGAGGGGAAAACCGGAGAACCCACGCGACCACGGGGAGGCAAAAAGAGACGCATACTCCAAATATGAAGCGTCAGGGTCGGGATCGAACCCACGACCTCCTGTATACCAGGCGAAGTAGTTAACATCTCCTAGCCACCGTAAACAATTGTCGCGAAGGCTCATGGGCTGGTTTCGTGTTCACGCGCAGACACAAATGGAAGAACGTTTATGATACATTTTTTTTGTACCCACAATGCTCCACTACCAGCCAGCGGTGCATCGTGGGCGCTTTGTACAATCGCTCTGATTGGCTGCCCCACGCACACATCGAGACAAAGGTCACCCGTGCGGCACCACACACTGTTGGGGGCAAGTGCCGGTTAGCGAGGACCAATGAAAGGCCGCGCACGGCGCACGAGGGTGGAGGGGGGGGGGATCTGCGGATTGAACCCTGGGCACGCGCTCGCACACAGAGCCAGAGAGCTTCCTACACTCTGATCAATTACCCCATTATCAGCGTGGGTGGAGGGCAGGGTGGGTGGATGGGTGGGGGGTGACCATGGTGGTGGGCAGGGTGGGGGGGTGGCAGGGTGAGAGGTGGGGGGCAGGGTGGGTGGGTGGTGACTATGGTGGTGGGCAGTGTGGGAGGTGGGGGGCAGGGTGGGTGGGTGGGGGTGACCATGGTGGTGGGCAGGGTAGGAGGGGGGGGGCAGGGTGGGTGGGGGTGCCCATGGGAGTGGGCAGGGTGGGGGGGTGACCATGGTGGTGGGCAGAGTGGGAGGTGGGGGGCAGGGTGGGAGGTGGGGGGCAGGGTTGGTGGGGGGTGACCATGGTGGTGGGTAGGGTGGGAGGTGGGGGGCAGGGTTGGTCGGGGTGACCATGGTGGTGGGCAGGGTGGGAGGTAGGGGGCAGGGTTGGAGGTGGGGGGTAGGGTGGGTGGGTGGAGGGTGACCATGGTGGTGGGTAGGGTGGGAGGTGGGGGGCAGGGTTGGTGGGGGTGACCATGGTGGTGGGCAGGGTGGGAGGTAGGGGGCAGGGTGGGAGGTGGGGGGCAGGGTGGGTGGGGGTGACCATGGTGGTGGGCAGGGTGGGAGGTGGGGGGCAGGGTGGGAGGTGGGGGCCAGGGTCGGGGTATCCTTTACACACTCCGCTTCCGAGCACAGATGCGGTCACTGCTGGGGGCATGGAAGGGAGGTGGATGGGGCAGGGGGGGGCTAACAGAGGGGGAGGTGTGACGAGGGGGAGGGGGGCGATGGGGAGAGCGAGGGGAGGGGCGGTGGCTTTTGCCCGGTCACAGTTGGTGGGTGTCACAGGCAGCGGTGGGTGCGGGGTGAGTGGCGGTGGTGAGTGGTGAGTGGTAGTGGTGAGTGGTGGTGAGTGGTGGTGGTGGTGAGTGGTGGTGGTGAGTGGTGGTGAGTGGTGGCTATGGGTGGCTGGTTGGTTATAGGTGGATGGTGGCTGGCGAGTTGTGGTGGTGGTGGTGATAAGTTGTGATGGGTGGGTGCGTGTTGGTGGTTTATTCGTGAGCATCATCCTTTTTTATTCCTTGTAGCACCAATGCGCATATCCATTAATCGATGTCCAACAGTGAGATGGGGGGGGGGGGGAAGTAGCCCAGAAGCCACGGGGAGTTTGGCCCTCAGGGGAGAAAGGAGGCGAAGGAGGCGATGCAGCCCGCATCACCACCAACAAAGATCCCCCGTGTAGCCTGTGACAGACTGGAGGGGCAAGTGCTGTTAGCCAGCAGCATCTATGAAGGCCGGAACGATACACGAGGGGGTGGGTGGCCATCACCACGCCCGACCGCCTTTGTCTCCCCGGTGGCGATGTTTACTACACACCGCACCGAATACTCGTTTGAGGCTGAGTCGACCTAGGGGAGGAGGCCCAGGTACCGGTTTAGATAATCGTCACCGGTGTTGGCCGTGAGCGGGAATCGAACCCGGATCGCCGGGTTCGTAGCGCATCGCTAACCACTGCACCACCGCTCCCCACTAGCCTGAGGAGAGCCACTACCACCACCGCCACCGCCGCCACCACCGCCACCACCACCACCGCCACCGCAGCCACCACCACCGCCACCACCACCACCGCAGCCACCACCACCACCGCCACCACCACCGCCACCACCACCGCCACCGCCACCACCACCACCGCCCCCACCGCCCCCACCGCCACCACCACCACCACCGCCACCACCACCGCCACCGCCACCGCCACCACCACCGCCACCGCCACCACCACCACCACCGCCACCACCACCACCGCCCCCACCGCCACCACCACCACCGCAGCCACCACCACCACCACCGCCGCCACCGCCACCACCACCACCACCGCCACCACCACCACCGCCACCACCACCACCACCACGGCTGCCACCACCACCACTGCCCCCACCACCACCACCACCACCGCCCCCACCACCACCACCACCGCCACCACCACCGCCACCACCACCACCACGGCTGCCATCACCACCACCGCCACCACCACCGCCACCACCATGGCTGCCACCAACGGGGCAGCCCTCCCTCCCAGCCTGGGTGGCCAGAGATGCTGAGGAGCAGCAGGAGGGGGCTCAGTTGCCCGTGCCCTCCCGCTGGGCGTGCCTGGCTTTAGAGACATTTTAACATTTCAATTGTGGACCCCCCCCCCCACTCGCCTCCTTCACCCCCCCCCACAACACTCCACGATCTTCTCCAGCAGCGGTGAAAGAGAAAGAGGGGGCGGCGATTGTTCTCAGGGCAGTCTTTTCCTGGCAGAAGCTCTTGATGGATGTGGATTAAAGGCGGCATTTTTTATATTAGTTATTTGTTTATTTCCCCCGCCAAAAGAATCGCAAGAATTCTTAAATTTTACACTGCGGGAGGAATCCGATGAGCTATTAAGCTCTTTACATTTTTGTTTGTTTACAGATGTTGAGTATGGGGCGGATCAGAACTTTACAACAATAAACGGTGCAAAAACACGATAGGAGTGTACAGTATAGGAAAGGTAAACTAATCACTGAAAAAACGATTTTTTGGTTTATCTTACCAGGTGAAGCCCATGGCGCTATGAAGCTTAGAAGTGAATGGCTGCTTAAATGAGCATTGAGGGATTGGTGTTCATGTCTCCTGTTGACAACACTTCTGAGGCACCCGGTGGAAATCCCAACACAATCCCATTGGCGGGGTGGAGTCTCTCCAGAGGACAGAGCCACGGTTGATTTCCTCCACAAAAGCGGTAGCCGTTTTATTGACCCCAGAGGAAGGGATGATGGGGCGAGTCGACCACCCCCAACTCCACCGTCTTTAGATCACCATCGAGCAAATGACTTGAGTGTGTGTATTATTACTGCTTCTGCGCAATTTTGTTTTAGAAATAGTTCATTTCAGTTTAGATTTGTTAAATGTTGTAACTATAACCCTCCGTCGGCCAGCGACAGCCAATCAAGTCACGTCATGGGCAACTGTTCCCCAAATAAACTATTAAAACTATCACTTAAGAGGTTTAAAAAAACTCTATTATGGATATTAAAACTATATATATATATTTTTTTTAATTTTACCAGGTAAGGCCCAACTGAGCTATGTAGCTCATTTTCAGAAGCGACCTGCCCACAATAGAGAGCTCAACGAAGTTGACTTGTCATGTGGAAATGTACAGCAGCCGGATTCTCTTAAATGCGTGATTTCGATTATAAATATGGATGGGGGGGGGGAAATCCACGCCACCCATAGGGAGAGAGACACCGCAAACTCCACATGTACAGGCGTCAGGGTTGGGATCGAACCCACGACCGCCTGTATACCAGGCGAGGCAGTTAACATCTCCTAGCCACCGTGTCGCCTATGATTTGGATGATCAGCAAAGGTGTTGAAAAGGCCACCAAACACTTTTTGACTTCTGTATTTTTATACTCACGACGTTTTTTGCCGAAGATGACAACTAGCAGCTCCTCCTAGCGTGAAAGATCTTTCTGATCTGAGGTCAATTAATCAGAATCATTATTCATCGTGGAGAAATCCGATGAGCCATTGAGTTATTTTTTCCACACGTGTCCCAGTAAGGGCTGGGTCAGAAAGTTACAACAACAAACGGCTCTGCGTGAATGGATTTAAACGACATTGTGTGGATGGACTCGCCCCCCCCCCCCCCACCGCCGCCATCCTCATCATAGGAATGTGGAATTTCCCACCCACTGCCCCCAAGGCTGGTGATGAGCACAAACGAGTAGCAGATGCAAGGGTGGGTATTGCTCAAAATCTTATTGATATTCACCAAGGATAACGACGGGTTGAATGTTTAATTGTAATTGATGTTGGGCCCTCTTTAAAAATCTTGACATATTGGGACCGGGTTGTCTCACTCGAACCATAAATCACTTTGTGACTTTGGACTCGTACGGCAGAAATCTATATAGAATAAAGTCATTAATCTGTGTGTATGTATATGTCTGTGTCTCAAAAACCTTGAGGGTAATTCCCGACAAGGTAGAAAGCTGAAATATGCTACACAGGTAGCTTTTGGGACACACACAACATAAACATCTGGAAATCCGAGATTTTACATTTTAAGGCCCCCAAATCTCGATGATTAAGTGCCCCATAAACACGTTGGTGCGTGGTGTCATTCAGAACCCATTCAACATATAAGATTGCGCGTTTTTTTCGATTTTGATAGAGCGTTAAAAGAGCAAATAAGATTAAGCGAGAACCATTATTCGATCTTTTTATATTTCCGGATAAAAGCGGATTTGAAAGCAAAATATACGAATTTTATGATGTTTAAATATGAATTCTAAAACGGTAAATGTTAGGAGCTTCCCCTCAAAGAGTATTAAGTCGATTAATTGTTCTTTGAAGTAAAAAAAATCTTTAAATTGAGCGGTTTCCGACGGGTACGTCTTTAAATATAAGGTGAATAAAGTCGTCAGCAATTTTTGCGTGGAAATATATATATTTTTTGGAGGAGTTGTTAGTGTCTGATCGTAGATACATTTTTTTTAACAAAAATCACGTCAGGTTCATTATGATATTCATCGAAAACTTTTGTCTGGCGAAGACAGGCTTTACGTACTAGGACATATAACTAAACTCATCCTCAACAAAGATCCCCCATATAGCCTTAACAGATTCTTGGGGCAAGTGCTGTTAGCGAGCACCTATGAAGGCCGGCACTGCACACACCGGGGTGGGTGGCCAACACCACGCCCGGCCGCCTTTGTCTCCCCAGTGGCGATGTTTACACATCGCACCAGGTGCTCATTTGAGGCTGAGTCGACCTAGGGAAGGCTCAGCACCGGTTCAGATAATCGTCACTGGGTGTTGTCCGTGAGCGGGAATCGAACCCGGGTCGCCAGGTTCATAGCGCAGCGTAGCGCTAACCGCTGCACCACCGCTCCCCACATCCTCAACAACCGCCATTCGCCACTAAGTGGCGGTGACGTCACCACGACGCTTGTGCCAGGCCATGTGCACATTGAGGCCACGTGGAGTGTCGAACGCCCGCTGGCAGGTCAAACACACGCACGGACACACACACACACACGCATGGACACACACACACACGCACGGACACACACACACACGGACACACACACGCACGGACACACACACGCGTACGGACACACACACGCGTACGGACACACACGCACACGCAGAGCCAGTGCCTCGTTCGAGAGGGCCCAAGGCGGTCCAGGTGGGGCCCTGTTGTTTTTGTTGAGGAGCGACGGGGCGTGGGAGGCGCAGACCGGAAAACCCGGGGCTGTCGCTAAGAATGACCGCGGAATATCCCCGCGATGGCCACCCCTGGGTCTCCGTGAACATCGCTCGCCCTCCATCACCACCATCACCACCTTCACCACCACCATCACCACCACGCTCGCGCGCGCCAGTCAACGTCAGTGGCCTTGGCCACACCACGCCTCACCGCCTCATTTGTCTTCTCAGTCCCGATGCCGACTGCACTCAACCAGGTACTCGCTTTAGGCCGAGTTGACGTAGGGGAGGTCCAAATCAGGTGCAGTCACCGTTCCCTGTGTTGAGGACTCACCCACTCACTCACCCACCCATATACTCACCCACTCACTCACCCATCTACTCACTCACTCACCCACATATCTACTCACCCACTCACTCACCCATCTACTAACTCACTCACCCACCCATCTACTCACCCACTCACCCACCCATCTACTCACCCATCTACTCACCCACTCACTCACCCACCCATCTACTCACCCACTCACTCACCCACCCATCTACTCACTCACTCACCCACCCATCTACTCACCCACTCACTCACCCATCTACTCACTCACCCACCCATCCACCCACTCACACTCAACCCACCCACCCATCGACTCACTCACACTCAACCCACTCACCCACCCATCGACTCACTCACACTCAACCCACTCACCCACCCATCGACTCACTCACACTCAACCCACTCACCCACCGACTCATCCACTCACCACACTGCAGGTCACCTCGCTTGTATCTTGCTGCATCTACCCTCACACTGCTCCGCTGTGGAATTGTCTTCCTCCCATCATCGCCCTCTTTCCCCCCCAAGCTCTTAACAACAGCAACCTCGTTCAATTCAAGACGCGCGTTACCCTCCTTCATATCCATTACGACTTCGAGAGTACTGTTTGTGGCCGGCCGGCCGGCCGACGTTCTGCGCATTTGGGGGGGCGGATGTCTCAGCAACTGTGTTAAAACAACAACAAACAACAACAACAAAGGGTGCCAATGAGGTCCATCCAGCAGTGGGCAGAGGAAGGGACCTGTAGATGAGTAGGTTATTATTTATTACTTCAGTCTTACATTAAATGTATCCTCCCTGTTTATTTGCAGTCCTAATCCGGCTGGCCCCGGCTGGGCGAGATTAAAAGGAGGTGGGGGATCGGGGCCAGGCCACGCACAGACAAAGTTCCCCGTGTAGCCTCACGGACCGCTTGGGGCAAGTGCCGTTTGCGAGTGCCTATTAAAGCCGGTCGGCACGGCACCACGAGGCAGGTGGTGGTGGTGGTGCGAAGCAACTGCGTCCAACCCGCCCACCCCCCCCTGTGTAGCCTGTAACAGACTGTCGGGGCAAGTGCTGTTAGCGAACAGCACCTGTAAAGGCCGGGCAAGGCACACGAGGGGGTGGGTGGTCAACACCACGCCCGGCCGCCTTTGTCTCCTCCAGTGACGATGTATTACACGCATCGCACCAGGTACTCGTTTGAGGCCGAGCCGACCTAGGGGAGGCCCAGGACCGGTTCGGATAATCGTCACCGGTGTTGATGGCCGTGCGCGGGAATCGAACTCGGGTCGATGGCAGTGCCGGACTAAGCTAATGCGGGGCCTGTAGCATATGTTATAAAGGGGCTCTAAATAAAAAAAAATATATTAAAACACAAATGTTTTACTTGCATAGTAAAGTAATTGCATTTTTTCATTTTCTATAGAGGCAGATATTACGACAAATCGCTAACCCTAAACACCCGGTCGTTCGTTAAAAGTCGAAGGCGGTATAGTACTATAGTAATAGAGCAAGTGCAGAATCACCGAACCGGAGTTGATGGCTTGAACGCATTTAGCGCGGGGGCCCTTGAAAGTGCGGGGCCCGGAGCATTTGCAGCCACTTTTGCTGCGAGGATCATCCGCCGCTGATCGCCGGTGGTTCGTAGCGCAACGCGCTGACCACTGCGCCACCGCTCCCCCCCCACAACACCGCCGCGCTCTGGGTCGAGAAGGCGCTGCAGTCGCCACGGCCACCTCCTCAAATCACCTCCCGCATTGGGTCTGCCGACGTCGATGCGAGAGCAACGACCGCGGTCCCACACGCAGGCGGGGTCAAGCCAAGCGACCGCGTGCGTCTGTCAGGATCCAGCCATCGGAGCGGCGTCGCTGCGACATCTCCACCGTATTTGTGCATCGGGGCCCAACGTGTCGTCGTTATACCCGCCGTAAGGTCCTTGTTGTGAACGGCCATAGGGTCGCACACTCCCAAAAAGCTTTTGTTGTTGTTGTTGTTGTTGTTTAAAAATGTGTGCATCGTCAGGGTATCCGCATCTGCCGCTGCCACGGTTTGTGCGGCGGATGGCGGTTTAGGGTGTGGACCACGAGCAGGCGTCGTGGAAGATGAAACCCCAGAGAAGCTCTTCTGCGTTGGGGTCTTTCACAAATGAGTTTTGCAGCGCCGGGCAGTAAAAGTTCACACGGCGCGGGCGGGCCTGGCTGTCGGGTTACGGGGCCTGGCTGGCGGGTTACGGGGCCTGGCTGTCGGGTTACGGGGCCTGGCTGGCGGGTTACGGGGCCTGGCTGTCGGGTTACGGGGCCTGGCTGGCGGGTTACGGGGCCTGGCTGGCGGGTTACGGGGCCTGGCTGGCGGGTTACGGGGCCTGGCTGTCGGGTTACGGGGCCTGGCTGGCGGGTTACGGGGCCTGGCTGTCGGGTTACGGGGCCTGGCTGGCGGGTTACGGGGCCTGGCTGGCGGGTTACGGGGCCTGGCTGGCCCTGTCAGGCCCGACACCCGAGCCACGACCTCCCTGAGAGCCGCGCCGAGCAGGGCAGCCACTCCCCAAAGTGACGCGGGCAACCAACACTACCGCCGTCACCACCAACGCCAGCACCACAGCCACCACCTCCACACAAAGATCTACCCCCCCCCTTCCGTTGTAGCCTTGACAGACTTTTTTTTGGGGGGGGTAATTGCTGCTCGAGCCTACGCAGGCTGCCACGGGACACAAGTGGGTGGCTGGGTTTGGCCAGCACCACGCCGCCTTTGTCTCCCTAGTGGCGATGTTTACTACACACCGCACCGAGTACTCATTTGCAACAGAGTCGACCTCGGGGAAGCCCAGGAGCGGTTCAGATAATCATCACTGGTGACCACCACCACCACCAACAACAACGACATTGGATTCAAGGTGGAAGATCCCAACACGCTATGACGATATTTTACCACAGGTGACCTCCAGTCCAAGCTTGCGCCAACGATAGCAGCAGAAGCAGCAGCGACTCTGCGTAACTACCGATGAGCTTCACAGCTCATCGGATTCATCCTGCGATCTAAAGTTAAGATTCTGGATTCACCGCGGGGCTGGTTGCACAAATGAGCCTCATGGCAGGGCCCCGGGGTCCCGAATAAACGGAAGTCAAAATCGCAATAAATTTTTGTTTTTTTTTATTTTTGGCAACTCCGTCCCCCCACCGCGCGCACAAACGCCACGACCCACCAGAAATCAATCCTTTCTCGTTTCTTTCACCAAGCACCCGGGTCGTTGCCAAAATTGCCGTGGTTATAAAGAAAACGTTGAAACTTTGATTAGCGCAGTGTAGAGCTCGTCGAGAGAGATGGATTGCCGCGTCGTCGTTCGCCTTCAATAGACATGAAATGACGTCGCAACGCAGTCGATGCGCAAAGCCGCGGGGCTTACGAGACCCCGGGGTCCCGCCACAAGGCTCATCTTCAGCGAGCACCGCTCACCATCCCACGAGTCCACAGAGAACTCGTCGACTGATCTGAAGCTGCTCGGTCGATCTCTGCCGAGCGAAGGGGGTGAGGGGGGGGGGGTGATGGTGATGGTTCCTGGTGTTGTTTTTAGTGGGGGAGATATTCTTTGGGTCTTTCGGTAAAGTCACGTAGATAGAAAATAAAAAGGCAAACAAAACTTACGACGTTTGAACGCCTGTGGGGTTTTTTGCTTTTTTATTTCATTTAAAATTGTATTTTCTATTTTTTTTCTATTTTAATTTTATTTTAATGTTATTCATATTTTCGATTTATTTGACTTTACCGAAAGAAGCAAAGAATACGAATTCGTGCAGTCACGAAAGTTTTAAGTCAAAATTTAGTGGGTTGGTGGGGGGGGAGTTGGCGGCGGGGGTGGGTGGGGGGGGTAAGCGGGTCGAGGAGGGGGCACGGGCAGGTGAGGGGGGGGGGGTAAGCGGGTCGAGGAGGGGGCACGGGCAGGTGAGGGGGGGGGGGGTAAGCGGGTCGAGGAGGGGGCACGGGCCAGGTGGGTGGGGGGAGGTAAGCGGGTGGAGGAGGGGGCACGGGCCAGGACAGCGGCGAGGTGGCCGAGAGGATCGCTCTGGGTGCTTTTTGATTGCGCTAAATGGGACGGAACGCATCTTCTCAGAATGGGGGGGGGGGGGGACCTTCTTACATCCATGACGGAAGCGCCGCTTGTGTTGCGGCTTTAAGACGGAGACGACCCCCACTCCCCCCCCCCCCTACTTCCCGACAAAGTCCGCGCTCTCTCATCGTACCAACAGCTCGGCACCAAACCAACGAGGCCCCAACCCCACAGCACTAACCCCTACAGCCGCCCACCACCAACACCACCACCAACCTCCTCCTCCTCCTGCGCGTTGTCTTCTTCGTTGTCATAAAAAAACCCCGGGACAAACAGCTCCACTTGCCCGGGACCCGGAGCGCCATTCACAAAAGCAACTTCTACCACAACACCCCCCCCCATGCACCCTCCCACTTTAAAGCTGGAATTTGCCATTTCCTTACCGTCCCCCCCACCTCACAAACCACACAAAACCCCTAACGGCCCATTCTGCTCCCAAACTGCCGATGCTCATGCGTCTTTCACGCCTCGATATCCTTTATGGCAAACAGTTTCCACCTTTCACCTCTGACCGGAATTCAACGGCCGCGTCTCCCCGTCTCTCTCACTCCTTTCTATTCGCTGCCCCGAGAAATGTTTTCGTTTTGCGTTAAAACCGAGATACCCCCCACCCCACCCCACCGTCTCCTGCCCCGAAGATGACGGAGACTCCACCGGACATCTGTGAGAAAAAAAAAAGCTTTATAGCTCATCGGATTTCTCCAGCGTGAAGATTATTAAGATTCACTGGCGGCTGCTGGAGTCACGAGCACCGATTTCGCCACGAATCCCAGACAGTCGCGAGCAACCCATCCCGGTTGTGTGAGGAATATATTTTTTTATTTATCTGTTAAACTGTTAAACTAAATTGAGACAATATTTTATTTTACCAAGTAAGGCCCACCGAGGTATAAATCTCTTTTTCAGAAGCGACCTGGCAATCACAAATGATAGCTCAACGAAGTGGCTCATCGCGTGGAAATGTACAACAGTAGATACATACTCTAAACGCGCGATTCTAAACGTGGAGGGAAAACCCCAGAGAGGACCCAGAGAAAAATCCACGCGACCACGGGGAGAGAGACGCACACCGCAAACTCCAAATATACAGCAGACGTCAGGGTTGAGATCCAGCCGATGACCTCCTGTACACCAGGAGAGGGAGTTAACATCTCGCCACCATGCACGGCAAACAATTTATTGTAGAGAGACGGACATGGGAAGGAGGATCATGCGTCTACTTATCTGTTCGTTCTTGGAGCAGAGGTCTGGATGTCAATGGGTCACAATACACAACAATAATAATTACTTTGCAGCCTCCTCTCGGCGTGTTGGCCGTGGGGGTTGTTCGATTTGGTGGCTGAAGGGAGTTGAAGGCTGGCATGGGAGGGATCGGACAGCGAGCGGTACTCAGGTCGCAACTGAACTCGGGGGATGGGGGGGGGGTAGAGTGAAGGTTCGTAGCTGGCCACCTGCTCCCCCTCCACCGCCACCCAGGGGATTGACATCTACACCGAAGCAGTCACACACAGCGACAGGACCCAGGCCCTCAAGACAGGCATGGACCCAAATACTGTAAAATAACAATAATAAGAATAATACGAGGAGTTTACGCAGGATGGGTGGGGCGCGCGCGTGCAGGATGGAGGCCTGAGGCCAGGTTGCCGATACTGGCAACGGAGTGACACCCAGAAGTTAGCGATCACGGGCAAGAGAAGACCGAAGGCAGACGCTCGTGGTGGTGATGGTGGTGGTGACGATGGGACCCGCCGCGACAGAGGTGACAGTTCGGACGTAAACTTTGACAAACGCCAAAGGCTTTATTTAGCAGGGGCGGGGAGGGGGGGAAGTGATGGCGAGGTGTGATGGCTGAGTAGCCGAGCCAATATTCGGTAAAGCAACGGGTCACCTGAACGGTCGCACAGACCACCGCTAGATACTCTCCGCCGTCTGGTTCAGACAGCACCTGGTGGAAATTCATTGCATCCACATACTCTGAATGCATGTTTCTCATGTGGAGGGAAAAACCGGAGAAAATCCACACCACCACGCGGAGAGAGAGAGAGGGAGACAACGCAAACTCAAAATGTACAAGGGTCAGGATCGACCCCAAGACCTCCTGTATACCAGGCGAGGTATTTAACATCACACCGCACAGCAGCACCGGGTGCGGTGTGATGTTAAATGCCTCGCCTGGTATACAGGAGGTCTTGGGGTCGATCCTGATCCCTGTACATTTGGAGTTTGCGTTGTCTCCCTCTCTCTCTCTCTCTCCCGGTGATGGTGTTGGATTTTCTCCGGTTTTCCCCTCCACATTAGAAACATGCGTTTAGAGAATGTGGATGCTATGAATTGCCACTTGTGCGGGCAAACTCGCTTCTGAAAAAGAGCTATACAGCTCAGTGGACCTTACCTGGTAAAATACATTTTTTTTAGTTTAGTTATCTCCGCTGATCGTATCTAGATTGGAATTAACGACGTCCATTTCGCCAAACCTGGACAGCATAAAGGTCGCGCCTTTTAAGGTGGCACGAAAACACAAAACCGGTGGAGTCACTGCGAGGAGGCCACGGTGCCCCCCGCGCTGAACCGCAACACCAAATCCACTGTGCTCTGCGCTCCTTCTGCAGAGGAGGAGCAGCAAAACGACACGAACTCTCCGCCTCTCTCTCTCTCTCCTGAAGCCCCCCTCTCTCGTCATGGCCAGCTGCTCCCGAACAGATTGCCGCTGCCCACCGTGACGCGCAAGAGCAGAACGGCAGCGCGAGAAGAGCGGCCTCGACCCTGGCGCTGTACGGGTCGCCGGCGACCCCTGAAAACTGGACATGCGCTCTCTCCACAGATCCCCAACGACCGGCTCGATTCAAAATCCCGCCGCGGAGTTTGGCTCAAAACGGCTTGGCGGACGCATTCATTCGCTCACTCACGTCGCTGGGCTCAATCCACTCTTCCTCAATTTATTTGTTTTTTTAAGAACCGCCATCGATTTCCACGACTCCCACTTCCCCAAAGCACTCACCCCACCGCCCCCCACCGCCCCCCCCCCCCGCCAGCCCTCGCACTGGACATTTGTGTCCGGAGGAGAGCGTCCCATCAGTGCCATCAATTAACCTTTCACCCCTCGCCAAACAGAGACAGCCGTAAAGTGAGGGTGTTGCGGGGGGAAGTCACCAGCTTGCAAATACACACACACACGTGTATGTGCGTGTATGTGCTTGCGCGCGCGCGTGTGTGTGTGTGGGAGGGAAGGAAGTGGCACGTGGGTGTCACGAATGCACCCCGTGCCGCCAGACTGGAACCCCACGCCACCGCGCCACCCATCCCACCCATCCCACCCATCCCACCCATCCCACCCATCCCACCCATCCCACCCATCCCACCCATCCCACCCGCCCGCCCGCATGCCACCCACCAGGGCACATCAGCCGTGGCCAGGGCCCCTTTGAAGGCGTGTTTGTGGTTGACACTTCGCTGTCTGAGTTGGAGGGCAATTAAGAAACTTCGAATAGACAAAAAAGAGACAAAGATCCCCGTGTAAGTCTACACGGGCTGATGGGGCAAGTGCCCTGAAGCGGGAGCCGACAATGGAGGAACGGCGGCACGGCGGTTAGCGCCCCGCGCTACCAAATTCTGGCGCATCAAGTTCAATTCCAAGCCGTGGCTAGCATCGGTGGTGGACATCTGATCCGGTGCCGGGCCTTCTCTCCTAGGCTGACTCGGCCTTGAACGAGCACGTGGTGCGGTGCGTAAACACCAGGGCTGGGGAGACGAGGGCGGCTGGGAACAATGCTGGTCACACCATCGCCTCCTGCGCCGTGCCGGTCTTCAGAGGCACACACACACACAATCAACAGGCCTGAATTAAGTCAAAGTCCAAGGCAAGCCACAGCAGCTCAATTGTGGCCGTGCAGCCAAAATTATGGACCCATACATTAAACATGACGGAGATACATGGAGACCCATAGAGTTATACATTAAACATTACAGAGATACATAGAGACCCATAGAGATATACATTAAACATGACAGAGATACATAGAGACCCATAGAGTTATACATTAAACATTACAGAGATACAGAGACCCATAGAGATATACATTAAACATGACAGATACATAGAGACCCATAGAGATATACATTAAACATGACAGAGATGCATAGAGACCCATAGAGATATACATTAAACATGACAGATGCATAGAGACCCATAGAGATATACATTAAACATGACAGAGATACATAGAGACCCAAAGAGATATACATTAAACATAACAGAGATACATAGAGACCCACAGAGATATACATTAAACATGACAGAGATACATAGAGACCCATAGAGATATACATTAAACATGACAGAGATTTTATTGTGTTATTTAATTTGATCAATTTATTATTTTATTCTCATTCTACGTGACTTTACCGAAATAACCAAAGAAGATGAATCCTTGCAGTCACGAAAGCTTTAAATCGAAAAATGACAGAGATACATAGAGACCCACAGAGATATACATTAAACATGACAGAGATACATAGAGACCCACAGAGATATACATTAAACATGACAGAGATGCATAGAGACCCATAGAGATATACATTAAACATGACAGAGATACATAGAGACCCATAGAGATGTACATTAAACATGACAGAGATACACAGAGACCCATAGAGATATACATTAAACATGACAGAGATGCATAGAGACCCATAGAGATATACATTAAACATGACAGAGATACATAGACCCATAGAGATATACATTAAACATGACAGAGATACATAGAGACCCACAGAGATATACATTAAACATGACAGAGATACATAGAGACCCATAGAGATGTACATTAAACATGACAGAGATACACAGAGACCCATAGAGATATACATTAAACATGACAGAGATACATAGAGACCCACAGAGATATACATTAAAGGCAAGCCACAGCAGCTCAATTGTGGCCATGCAACCAAAACGAAGGACCCACGCAGTAAATCCACTGCGGTCTCAGCACGCTCCTTCAACGGAGGAGGAACAGCAAAACGACTCTCTCTCTCTGTCTCTCTCTACTTGTTGGTTCTTTCGGTAAAGTCACGTAGGTAGAAAAATAAGAGATCACGACGTTTCGATCGCAACGCAAGCAATCGTCATCAGGTGTTGACAAGCACACCGAGAAAAAAACAAAAACTGCTTTAGTAGGCGCATACTTGAGCGGTTTCTTTATTGACGATCACGTGGTGTTACGATCGAAACGTCGCGGACTTTTTATTATTATTATTGTATTTCCACCAACGTGGACTTTACCGGAAGAACCAAAGAGCGTGGATTCCTGCAGTCACGAAAGCTTCAAAATGAAGATTGATTCTCTCTCTCTCTCTGCTTTAGCCCTCTCATCGACATTGGCATCGAGCTCCTGAACACATTGCTACCGCCTTGCGCAAGGACGGAAACACAAAGATCCCCTGCATAGCCTCAACACACGTTTGGGTAAAGTTCTGTTTGCGAGCACCTATTAAGTTTGATCTCTGTGCACGAGTGGGTGGGCCAGCACCACACCCCGACCGCCCGTCTTCCCAGTGGCGATGTTTATACATTGCATAAGGTACTAATTTGAGGCCGAGTAGACCTAGGGGAAGACCAACGCTCAATTCAGATACTCGCCACTGGTGTAGAGCGTGAGCGGGAATTGAACTCTAGTCTCCAGGTTCAAAAGCGCAGCGCGCTAACCGCTACGCTGCCGCTCCCCCGTATGGTAAAGAAGCACACAGACAAAGCTCCCCCATCTATCGCCTCTAACAGGCTGCTGGGGCAAGTTCTGTTAATAGGTGGTGGTGGCGGTGGTGGGGGGGGGGGGTGCTTGAGGGGGGGGGGTGACGCCTCTTGCCTGCTTAGCGGCTCAGTAGCTGAGATGTGGGGAGATTGGGGAGCGTGTTCCATGGGGCCCATTTGGTCATGGGCATACGCTCACTCATAGTCCCCGACGATGAGACTCCCACCTCGTATCCACCCCACCGCGCAGAACTCTCCATTTTACGTGCCACTAAGAAGGGCACTTGCCCCGAAAAGTCGCCCGTTATATAGGGTGCTGCACAAAAAAAATACACGTGAACACTTTTGAGACTTTACAACGACATCACAGGAAATGTGCCACTGCCTCCGGGCTCTGGGTACCCACGACCTGGAGAAGATCCCAGGCCACGGCGTCGACAACGATGGCGAGAACAAGTGGGAGACTCTTTGACTTTTTGAAGCTATGAACATTACATTTGTTATCATGTTACAGCGTAGTATCCGTTCTGTTCCCGTTAAAAAAACAACAGTCCCATGTAAGCGTTAACGTTCGTTTGAAGCACCCTGTATACACGGGGCGGCCTAAAACGCCAGGGACAGAGGCTTAACATATTGGTCAACAAATGTTCACACCGACTTCCGTTAACGTCCACGCACGCTGCGCGAATTATATTACCTTTCGAAATTAATTTAGGACTACAGGTTGTGACCTCTGTTTTGTTGTCTCAATGTTTTCAGGGTTCTTGGTCAATCTTTGTTCACGGCGTATTTGGAGGCGACCCTGCAGGAATGATAATATATTAAATCATAACTTTATAGATAATAAACAATTAAATTGTTTAATGCCAGTGTTGACATAAATGGAATAACCCAGTGCGTCCTAACTTTTGGACCACTCTGTATTTTTATAATTTCATGCCCAGTGTTATTATCTAACGAGTCTTTTTTTTGTTTATCAAAGCTGCAATATTAAGCGCAAGGGTTACACGTTCTTAACGGGAAGAGTGTGTTCTCGTAACAAGTGAAACTGGAGTTATACGAATGAAGGACAGGATGAACGAAATTAATACGAATTCGCATAGAAGAAGAACACGACACAAATTGTAAAAAGGCAATGCAACATTATGGCAGAATGTAATAAAAAAAAGACAAATAAAATACTATAAGTCAAGCATCTGATGTAGGCAGAGGTATAAAGGCCCAGGGATTAAGGCCCATGGATGGAGGCCCAGGCATGAGGGCCCAGGGATGAGAGCCCATGGAGGCCAAGCCATAAACGCTGAATTATTAAGGTCCAGGAATGAGAGCCTTTGAAGTGCCAAGGATGATGGGCCCAGGCATGAGGGCCCAGGAATGAGAGCCAATGGATGGAGGCCCATGGATGGAGGCCCATGGATGGAGGCCCATGGATGGAGGCCCATGGATGGAGGCCCATGGATGGAGGCCCATGGATGGAGGCCCATGGATGGAGGCCGAGGTATAAAGGCCCAGGAATGAGGGCCCATGGATGAGGGCCCATGGATGGAGGCCCATGGATGGAGGCCCATGGATGGAGGCCCAGGAATGAGGGCCCATGGATGAGGTCCCATGGATGAGGGCCCATGGATGGAGGCCCAGGGATGTGGATGTTGTGTTGGGGTAGGTGGAGGGCTCGGGGCGTGGTCGATGATGAGCAGTGGAGGGAATGTGAGGAATTAAGAGGATGGAATGTACGGAATTTTAGTGGCATCACCAGACACCTCTCCCCTGCGTGCATTCCCACAGCACAGCTTACCCCCCCCCCCTTCATCAGCAGCCAGCAGCTGCAGCATCAATGGCATCTGCCCAGAGGGCCGAGTCTTCCCAAGGCCTGTGGAGGGGAGAGGGGAAAAAAACAACGTGGTGTCACCCAACACCACTGAACGAACCTCTTCACCATTTTATTTGGCGGTTGCTGTCGAGTAGGCCAAGCGGTGGACAAGCACAATTAATACAAAACAACAACAAACACTCCACATTTGTGAACAACAGTGCGTGGCCTTAAAAAGGAAAAGAAAAAAGATAGGCAACGTTTCGGACAATGACCCTTATTCATAGAACATAAATATGGCCATTTTATGTGCTCTGAGTAAGGGCTATTGCCAAAAAAGTCACCTATTTATTATTATCAATTATATTTAAAGTTAAAAATGTGGTATCTAAATAATGATTTTCAATAGTATACATTTTTTGTCTCTCAACTGTCATTCATAAACATCATATTGTTAGTCTGGTTTTTTTTTGTTATGCAAGGTGAGATACACTTTCATTGGGATACGTTTTGCGAAATTCTGGGCCGGCTTGGCTCAAATTTGTAAAAAATAATTTTCCCTCTATAAAGTAAGTGCTATATTAACCTTCGTCAGAAAAAAGAAATATGCTGGTTTGCTTGACTGTTTAAAAAAAAAAAATCAGAGCTCTTAAACTGCAGTTCCACATCAGCCTGGGTAGCGTCTGGGTTACCACACAGCTATGTCGGTGTCGCTACATTGGGATGTTTCAACAATTCCATTATTAATAAAAGCCCGGCTTCGTATGTACGTAGAACTTCTTTCGCACCCTACAGAGCCAACCGTGCTAATCGGAGGCGAGAAAAAAACAAGAAACTATGGATCTCTGTGCGAGTCTATGGGCTTCTATGCGAGTCTGTATGCATGTTGAACTTCTTCTGCACCGTACGTAGCCAACCGTGCTAATCGGAGGTGCGGGGGAGGGACAACAAACTGGACCCAAAGGGAAGTTCTGAAGAATTTCGTTTTCAATCAAGATTTACTAGAGAGGAGAATCCCCACCTCCACATGTCAGAGGGAGGTAACAACACTCCCAACCTCCGCACGGATAGATTTATTTATTTTTGTCCCTGTTTGTTATCCCTTTGTTTTAACTCGGCTAGTTGGTGGGTGGGGGGGGTGTAAGTGCTCCGTCACGTGGACCGATTCGGGGGTCAGGGCTGCTGCTGCTGCTGCGTGGTGCTACTGGTATTGCGTTGTGACACTGCTGGTATTGTGTGGTGACACTGCTGGTATTGTGTTGTGACACTGCTGGTATTGCGTGGTGACACTGCTGGTATTGTGTGGTGACACTGCTGGTATTGTGTGGTGACACTGCTGGTATTGTGTGGTGACACTGCTGGTATTGTGTGGTGACACTGCTGGTATTGTGTGGTGACACTGCTGGTATTGTGTTGTGACACTGCTGGTATTGTGTTGTGACACTGCTGGTATTGTGTTGTGACACTGCTGGTATTGTGTTGTGACGCTGCTTGGTGGTGACACTGCTGGTATTGTGTTGTGACACTGCTGGTATTGTGTTGTGACACTGCTGGTATTGTGTTGTGACACTGCTTCGTGGTGACACTGCTGGTATTGTGTTGTGACACTGCTGGTATTGTGTTGTGACACTGCTGGTATTGTGTTGTGACACTGCTGGTATTGTGTTGTGACGCTGCTGGTATTGTGTGGCGACGCTGCTGGTATTGTGTGGCGACACTGCTGGTATTGTGTTGTGACGCTGCTGGTATTGTGTGGCGACGCTGCTGGTATTGTGTTGTGACGCTGCTGGTATTGCGTTGTGACGCTGCTGGTATTGTGTGGTGACGCTGCTGGTATTGTGTGGTGACGCTGCTGGTATTGTGTGGTGACGCTGCTGGTATTGTGTTGTGACGCTGCTGGTATTGTGTTGTGACACTGCTGGTATTGTGTTGTGACACTGCCGGTATTGTGTGGTGACACTGCCGGTATTGTGTTGTGACGCTGCCGGTATTGTGTGGTGACACTGCCGGTATTGTGTTGTGACACTGCCGGTATTGTGTGGTGACACTGCCGGTATTGTGTTGTGACGCTGCTGGTATTGTGTGGTGACACTGCCGGTATTGTGTTGTGACGCTGCCGGTATTGTGTTGTGACGCTGCTGGTATTGTGTTGTGACGCTGCTGGTATTGTGTTGTGACGCTGCTGGTATTGTGTTGTGACGCTGCTGGTATTGTGTTGTGACACTGCTGGTATTGTGTGGTGACACTGCTGGTATTGTGTTGTGACGCTGCTGGTATTGTGTGGTGACACTGCCGGTATTGTGTTGTGACGCTGCTGGTATTGTGTTGTGACACTGCTGGTATTGTGTTGTGACGCTGCTGGTATTGTGTGGTGACACCGCTGGTATTGTGTGGTGACACCGCTGGTATTGTGTGGTGACACTGCTGGTATTGTGTTGTGACGCTGCTGGTATTGTGTGGTGACACTGCTGGTATTGTGTTGTGACGCTGCTGGTAGTGTTGTGACGCTGCCGGTATTGTGTTGTGACACTGCCGGTATTGTGTGGTGACACTGCCGGTATTGTGTTGTGACGCTGCTGGTATTGTGTGGTGACACTGCTGGTATTGTGTGGTGACACTGCTGGTATTGTGTGGTGACACTGCCGGTATTGTGTTGTGACGCTGCTGGTATTGTGTTGTGACACTGCTGGTATTGTGTTGTGACACTGCTGGTATTGTGTTGTGACACTGCTGGTATGGTGTTGTGACGCTGCTGGTATTGTGTTGTGACGCTGCTGGTATTGTGTTGTGACGCTGCTGGTATTGTGTGGTGACACTGCTGGTATTGTGTGGTGACACTGCCGGTATTGTGTGGTGATGCTGCTGTGTGGTGACACTGCTGGTATTGTGTTGTGACACTGCTGGTATTGTGTGGTGACACTGCTGGTATTGTGTGGTGACACTGCTGGTATTGTGTGGTGACACTGCTGGTATTGTGTTGTGACACTGCTGGTATTGTGTTGTGACACTGCTGGTATTGTGTTGTGACGCTGCTGGTATTGTGTGGTGACACTGCTGGTATTGTGTGGTGACACTGCTGGTATTGCGTGGTGACGCTGCTGGTATTGTGTGGTGACACTGCTGGTATTGTGTTGTGATACTGCTGGTATTGTGTTGTGACACTGCTGGTATTGCGTGGTGACGCTGCTGGTATTGTGTTGTGACACTGCTGGTATTGTGTTGTGACGCTGCTGGTATTGTGTTGTGACACTGCTGGTAGTGTTGTGATACTGCTGGTATTGTGTGGTGACACTGCTGGTATTGTGTGGTGACACTGCTGGTATTGTGTTGTGACACTGCTGGTAGTGTTGTGATACTGCTGGTATTGTGTGGTGACACTGCTGGTATTGTGTTGTGACACTGCTGGTATTGTGTTGTGACACTGCTGGTATTGCGTGGTGACACTGCTGGTATTGTGTTGTGATACTGCTGGTATTGCGTGGTGACACTGCTGCGTGACGCTGCTGCAGTACTTTAATGCCTCAAAGCTGGGCGGTGAACCCCGCTCGTGAGTCAGCGCTGAGTCACAATCGGAAGAAGAAAAAAAATCAACATCACCCGAACATTCCTCTCCCCTCCACCATCGCCGCCTCCCAACGATTCGCACAATAGATGGGGGGCAGGCTACATGACCACCCGGGTCACTCTTAACGAAGACAAAGACCTCCCATATAGCCTTAACAGACTGTCGGGGCAAGTGCCGTCACAGCGAACATCTATGAAGGCCGGCACGGCACACGAGACGGGGGGGGTGTCCAACACCACGCTCGGCCGCCTTTGTCTCCCCAGTGGCAACGTTTACTACACAGCCCCAGGTACTCATTTGAGGCCGAGTCGACCTTGGGGAGGCCCAGGTACCGGTTCAGATGATCGTCACCGGTATTGGCCGCGAGTTGGGAATCGAACTCGGGTCGCCAGGTTCGTAGCGCCAACCGCTACCCACACACGGACGCACACATGCATGTTCAACTTAAAATAAAAAAATAAGAGGTGATTAACGATAATTAAATCAGCTCGGGTGTGCGCGGTGCTGCTGCTGCTGCTGCATGGATCGTTACATCGCAGGGCTGTGAAGGCGGCAGCGGCTTGGGGGGCTTCATCCAGCAGTGGATTGAGCGTGGCCACCGCTGACGCTCCTTGAAGACGACTTCACGCTCCGGCAATGTTGGACTTTGGCTGTTGTTGGGGGGAGGGGGGTGAAGAGAGAGAGAGAGGAAAAAAAACCTTTTGACTCGATTCATCATCAGCAATTTCACCCCCATCCCCCCCCCCCGCCTCCACCACCAACGTTAAGTGGCCACATCTGTGGAGTTGGTGGGTGGGTGGGGGGAGGGAGGGCTTGAGCTTCCTCGGGTTTATTTTCAACTACTGCTGCCCCGATGTAACAGATTAACAGGGGACTGCTCCGCAGGAGTAATCCCCTCTCCTGCCAGGCACTCCGCCACCACCCCCCCCCCGAGCTGTCTTTACATATAAATGAATGAGATCGCGGATTAAGGGCCATTTGCATGGGCGTATGCAAATACAAAGATCCCCCCCCGTATAGCCCCGCAAGGAATGTTGGGGCGAGTGCCGTTAGCGAGCAGCACCTAACGAAGGCCGGCAGGGACAGCACCACGCCCCGGCCGCCTTTGTCTCCCCTAGCAGCAACGTTTACACACCGCACCAGGTACTCATTTGAGGCTTAATTAACCCATTACACGCAACGTGCACACACAGGAGGCAAAGGCGGGTTAAGATTAAAATCTTTATTCTTTTTAAGAAAAACAAACGCACAAAAAAACCTTTAAAAAAAAACTGCTTAATATATATGTAGACCTCACGAACAATTAAGTCAGGTTTCACGACTAGTTCACAAAGGGCACTTGTAATGTGTTCACTTGCAGTTACGTAAAAAGTTGCTCAACAATGACAGCCTCGTGAAATGCAAACAGCGGAAGGGGGGGGGCCCTTTCCAAAGCATTGCCCCGAACTCAATTCTAAGCGTCGTTCCCTTTGGGTACACAGAGAGACATTTGCGGCGACTGCGATTATAAATACCAAGGCTTAAAAAATAACCCCCGCCCCCCCCAAAAAAAAAAAACAACAACCACGAGCAGCATTCGGTCAATTGTAGAAAATACTGAGTTGGAGAATTTGGGGGGGGGAGGGGGGGGGGGACAGGGACACGTATCCGTCAACGAGGTTTGTGTAACGCTTCTTCTGGCTTCGAGAATCCGGGAGGAGCACCCGATGGGACGACAGCGGAGGCGGAGGCACGGGAACGCGCTATCGGCATGCACGCAAAGGACGCCCGCTTGCGAACCTCAAGCACGGACTACCACGCGAACGATTGGAGTTTGCAATCCAAGAACAATTTATGAAACCCCCCCCCCCCCACCCTCCTTACCCCACAGGCCGGATTAACGCGCTTCTTGGCAAGTTAAAGAACACTTTTAGGTGAAGATGTGGCAACATCTCCACCATTAACTCCCCCACCTCCACCTCGGCAAAAACGCCGTGGGGGGGGGGGGGGGGTAGGTGGTCATGTGTTTCCCTGCAACGATGCAGATTTTGGTCGGTTGCGATTTGGTGACGAGGGGCGATGGGGTTTGGTCCACGATGCCAACGTCGTTCCGGAAGGACACTCCGGAGACAACCGCTCCCACCACTTCCCGTGCGTGTCAACGGAGGATCCAGCGCAACAAGGGCCCCCCCCCCCCGTGGGCGGGGGGAGGGGGGGGGGACACACCAACACCAAACGGATGAACGATAACAGGTTTTAACGGTGCACGCGAATAATCAAGGGGGGAGGGGGGGGGAGCGATAGCACGAGAGGCTTTAGAAGCGCCAAGAAGAAGCGTGTCCACACACTTTAGGTGAGAATTAATGCTCGGGCGGATCTCGACGCGGGGGGGGGGGGGCAGGGGGGGGGGACTGCTTTTGTGGAAGCGCGTGCGGCGATAGATGCCTGCAGCCGAGAGGTTTTGCTGGGACAGACCGGGTTGGGGAGAGTTCATTTTTAACGGGCGGTCCACAGCGTCCACGCTCTCTGACGATGACGAAAGGAGAGCCGAGAGAGAATGAGGAGAGATGAGAGCACACGCCGTTTAGAAATCTCTCTCTCTCTACTCGTGTTGAGTGTTGCTTTGTTAGAGCCTTGGTTTGTAACCCTTAAGAGAGGAAAAAAAAGTTGAATAAAATGGCGAACAGAGCACAGTTGTTGGCTTTCAGTCTTAACTTTTAAAAAAAAACGCACACAAAGTCATTTAATGCAGCATTGGGGGGGGGGGGGGTCATTAAATTATCTTCAAGACACACACACAAACCTTTTAAGTTAAATCATTAAGTTGTTATAATAAAAATGGGAAGAACACTTTGGTATGTTTTGACAAACACTTTCGCCGCCTAACTCTCAAAATAATCTACTGGCGATTACGCCGTTATTATTATTATATAAAAACACAAAACCCACGAGACACGTTCCCTCCTTTGGTCTTAAAACATTTCGATATATTCCTTTATAAACAATTTAACTTACAACGACCGCGGCAAGTTTCCCTGCACCCTTCCAAGCAGGGGCATCGATGAGTTCTGCACAAATTAACCCCCCCCCCTCCCCCCCACCCCAGGGGGCTGCCGTTTGCAGCTAACGCGCGCTTTGGCAATTTCATCAACATTTTTTTTTGAGTTTTTTAAAAAACCGTATCGGCTGTGGAAATAAAGCCGCCGACTTTAACTCACGGGGCAGGAAGCACGGAGCTGACGATGCCGTTTTCATGCCAGAGCACATTCAGGTTCGTTCTCGCCGCCCTCGACGCACGCTCCACCCTACACACCACCCTCCACCTCGTGCAGATGCCACGTCGCCTCCTTGACCACGGGTCGCGAGCCCACGGCCCGGGGTCGCGAGCCCACGGCCGGGGTCGCGAGCCCACGGCCGGGGTCGCGAGTCACGGCCCGGGGTCGCGAGTCACGGCCCGGGGTCGCGAGCAACACGGCCCGGGGTCGCGAGCAACACGGCCGGGGTCGCGAGCAACACGGCCGGGGTCGCGAGCAACACGGCCGGGGTCGCGAGCCACGGCCGGGTTCGCGAGTCACGGCCGGGGTCAGAGAGCCACAGCCGGGGTCACGAGCCCACGGCCGGGGTCACGAGCCCACGGCCGGGGTCAGAGAGCCACGGCCGGGGTCAGAGAGCCACGGCCGGGGTCGCGAGCCACGGCCCGGGTCGCGAGCCCACAGCCGAGTCGTGAACGATGGCTACCCCCACCCAATAGGAGAGAGAGCGTGTGCGAGGTCACACCGCGTGGGTAAACACCGACGAGCCCCAAGGGGGTCACACGGCTTTAATCGATCACATCAGCCGGACGCGTGCCCGCTACTCAAGATGCGACCCCCCCCTCCCCACCCCCCCACTTTGTGCTTTCACGCCGACCTCCGGCCTCCGGCCTAGTTGGGGAGTATTGACCGGACGGGACCGCGCACACGGTGACCAACGCGAGCTGGGTGGCTAAGCCCACAGCCAAATCAAGGCCTGGCTAGGCCCACGAAACCCTGCTCGCCACACCGACGGCGACACCCTCAAATTGCGATTCCGGCAACGCTCGGCAAAATAACACCGGGGGGGGCGGCGCTGGCGGACGTCCGGCGTGACTCGCGGCTGCATCTTGGCAGTGTCTGGCTGTGGAAGCACGACACGAGAGAACTCCCTCCCATCCCCTCCTCCCTATTGCATATTTTGTCCACACCGCGACACGCTACATTCATTCACTGCGGAAGTTTCCGCTGCCCCTCGGGGAAAGTTTGGCAGCGACGGCAACAAAATAACGACGACGACGACAGTTAACCACGACGAGAAATCTACACGCGCGAGTTGCGACTTACGTCTAAATATTATTCCACAAGGTCAAACCTATTTTTGTGGGGTCGGGGTGGGGGTGTGGGTGACGAGGAGAGAGGATTTCATATTCATCCAACGAAACGGTGAGGTATTTGTAAAAAAAAAAACAATTGCGCTTAAAAATTTCTATAATAAACAAAAAATTAACAAGTGAGGTAGAGAGGTAATAATGCCTTTTGGAACTACAGTAAAATGACCGCGAATCGGATGCCCTGAAAAAGCAAATTGCAGATCGCGCTGTGAGAATACGGAGGGGGGGGGGGGGGCGGTGCACCCCCCCCCCCCTTACCTATGGCCACGGCGCCATGTGGCTGAGCGGCCAATGGCGCAAGACCGTCGGCGAGGGCCACGTGGGCGAGCTGTAAACCAACGAGAAGGTGCCGCGAGCCCGTACCCCCCCCCCCCCGCTTGTAGCCGCGGACGACGAAGGGAACGGGGGAAGAGGGCGCCCCGCTGCCACCTCCGTCGCCGCCACAGGCGCCGTCCGTCAACGCGGCGACGCACGGCACTTCCCTGAGATGCTGCTGCGGTTCGATACCAGGCGAGCGACAAAAGTTCGATACCGGAGACCACCCAAGGATGTCCGGGTACGTAACCGACAAAGCAAAGTTTCATAGAAAAATCTAATTTCTTAGGATCCGAAAGGAGACACCCGCCCCCCCGTCCGCCCACGTGTCGTCTCGTCCCCCCAGACGCCAACACAAGCCACGCAGAGCGCCACACAACATACACAGCTCTCTCAACCCTCTCGCGTGTTGGGGGGGGGGTTGAGGGGGGGGGGTCTCCCTGTGCCTCACCCCATCTTCAACGTCTGCAGTCGACAATAGCAAGAGGCGGCGATAAAAAAACGCGTTTCGTCCGCTTTTGTTCTTTGGCTTTATCTCGTGAAA
>NC_133729.1:2714446-2816946 GCF_048934315.1 Petromyzon marinus | reverse complement strand
GCCACAAGGGGGCAGCCAAAGAGCCACAAGGGGGGCAGCCAAAGAGCCTCAAGGGGGCAGCCAAAGAGCCTCAAGGGGGCAGCCAAAGAGCCTCAAGGGGGCAGCCAAAGAGCCTCAAGGGGGCAGCCAAAGAGCCTCAAGGGGGCAGCCCAAGAGCCTCAAGGGGGCAGCCAAAGAGCCTCAAGGGGGGCAGCCAAAGAGCCGCAAGGGGGCAGCCAAAGAGCCACAAGGGGGCAGCCAAAGAGTCGCAAGGGGGCAGCCAAAGAGCCTCAAGGGGGCAGCCAAAGAGTCTCAAGGGCGCAGCCAAAGAGCCTCAAGGGGGCAGCCAAAGAGCGTCAAGGGGGCAGCCAAAGAGTCACAAGGGGGCAGTCAAAGAGTCTCAAGGGGGCAGCCAAAGAGCCTCAAGGGGGCAGCCAAAGAGTCTCAAGGGGGCAGTCAAAGAGTCTCAAGGGGGCAGCCAAAGAGCCGCAAGGGGGCAGCCAAAGAGTCACAAGGGGGCAGCCAAAGAGCCTCAAGGGGGCAGCCAAAGAGTCACAAGGGGGCAGCCAAAGAGTCTCAAGGGGGCAGCCAAAGAGCCTCAAGGGGGCAGCCAAAGAGTCACAAGGGGGGGGCAGCCAGAGAGTCACATGGGGGCAGCCAGAGAGCCTCAAGGGGGGGGGGCAGCCAGAGAGCCTCAAGGGGGGGGGCAGCCAGAGAGCCTCAAGGGGGCAGCCAGAGAGCCTCAAGGGGGGGGGGCAGCCAGAGAGCCTCAAGGGGGCAGCCAAAGAGTCACAAGGGGGGCAGCCAAAGAGTCACAAGGGGGGGCAGCCAGAGAGCCTCAAGGGGAGGGGCAGCCAGAGAGCCTCAAGGGGGGGGGCAGTCAAAGAGCCTCAAGGGGGGGCAGCCAAAGAGTCACAAGGGGGGGCAGCCAAAGAGCCTCAAGGGGGCAGCCAAAGAGCCTCAAGGGGGCAGCCAAAGAGTCTCAAGGGGGCAGCCAAAGAGCCTCAAGGGGGCAGCCAAAGAGTCTCAAGGGGGCAGTCAAAGAGTCTCAAGGGGGCAGCCAAAGAGTCACAAGGGGGCAGCCAAAGAGCCTCAAGGGGGCAGCCCAAGAGCCTCAAGGGGGCAGCCAAAGAGCCTCAAGGGGGGGCAGCCAGAGAGTCTCAAGGGGGCAGCCAGAGAGCCTCAAGGGGGGGCAGCCAGAGAGCCTCAAGGGGGGGCAGCCAAAGAGTCACAAGGGGGGGCAGCCAGAGAGCCTCAAGGGGGGGGGCAGCCAGAGAGTCTCAAGGGGGCAGCCAAAGAGTCACATGGGGGCAACCAAAGAGTCTCAAGGGGGCAGCCAAAGAGCCTCAAGGGGGCAGCCAAAGAGCCTCAAGGGGGGGCAGCCAGAGAGTCAGAAGGGGGCAGCCAAAGAGCCTCAAGGGGGCAGCCAGAGAGCCTCAAGGGGGGGCAGCCAGAGAGTCAGAAGGGGGCAGCCAAAGAGCCTCAAGGGGGCAGCCAGAGAGCCTCAAGGGGGGGCAGCCAGAGAGTCACAAGGGGGCAGCCAAAGAGCCTCAAGGGGGCAGCCAGAGAGCCTCAAGGGGGGGCAGCCAAAGAGCCTCAAGGGGGGGCAGCCAGAGAGCCTCAAGGGGGGGCAGCCAGAGAGCCTCAAGGGGGGGGGCAGCCAGAGAGCCTCAAGGGGGCAGCCAGAGAGCCTCAAGGGGGGGGGGGGCAGCCAGAGAGCCTCAAGGGGGCAGCCAAAGAGTCACAAGGGGGGCAGCCAAAGAGTCACAAGGGGGGGCAGCCAGAGAGCCTCAAGGGGAGGGGCAGTCAAAGAGCCTCAAGGGGGGGCAGCCAGAGAGCCTCAAGGGG
Source organism: Petromyzon marinus (assembly GCF_048934315.1). Classification (NCBI taxonomy): domain Eukaryota; kingdom Metazoa; phylum Chordata; class Hyperoartia; order Petromyzontiformes; family Petromyzontidae; genus Petromyzon; species Petromyzon marinus. The sequence goes on along the minus strand of NC_133729.1, from coordinate 2,815,119 downwards.
GGGCAGCCAAAGAGTCACAAGGGGGGGCAGCCAGAGAGCCTCAAGGGGGCAGCCAGAGAGCCTCAAGGGGGCAGCCAGAGAGCCTCAAGGGGGCAGCCAGAGAGCCTCAAGGGGGGGGGGCAGCCAGAGAGCCTCAAGGGGGGGCAGCCAAAGAGTCACAAAGGGGGCAGCCAGAGAGCCTCAAGGGGGCAGCCAGAGAGCCTCAAGGGGGCAGCCAGAGCCTCAAGGGGGGGGGGCAGCCAGAGAGCCGCATGCGGCTCCGGAGGTTTCCGACCCCTGCCCCGGAGAGAGTGGGGTGGCCATCGCGCGCGTCACCTTGTAGAGGAGTTCCCCCTCGCGCTCCTCCAGTGCTTTCTTGTGCCGCTCGGCTACGGCCCGCACCTCCGAGCGGATGTTCTCCATCCTGGCGTCCACCCGCTTCACCATCGCCTGCACCCGCTCGATGCTCATCTGTCCTCGCGCGCACCCGCACAAACCGCAGCGGTCACCAATGGCAGACACCAAGACAAAGATCCCACCCCCCCCCCCCCCCGACTCCCCGACTCCCCGAGCCTACGCCAACTGTTAGGGGCAAGTGCTGTCAAGCGAGCAGCTGCGAAGGCCTCCCCGAGCCTACGCCAAGGTGGCGCGGGTGGGCCAGCACAACGCCAGGCCACCTTTGCTGTGCCGACCATTTGCACTCCGAAACCAGGGGCCCGGCCCAGGACCGGTTCAGAAAACCACCACCGACGTCGGCCGTGAGCGGGAATCGAACTCGGGAGTCGCCGGGGGTTGGCGGCGCGGCGTAGCGCTAACCGGTGCTCGACCGCACCCGCACACGGTAGTGTGGTGGTTCGCGCACCGCACTCCGACACCGTGCCGAACGCACGCACATGCACACACACACGCACACACACACGCGCGCGCACACACGTGCACACGCACACACACGCACGCACACACACACGCACGCACACACACGCACGCACACACACACGCACACAGGTGACGTCACGCACAATCACGCCGTCCATTTTCTCCCCCGTAGAATTACGCAACCGCTCTTCTTTCTCCCAAATTTATTTTTTTCGCGGCGTCTCGTAAACGCCGCATGCGTAGGCGGCCGTGCGCGGACCGCCGAGCCCCTGGGCTTAAGAAAAAAAAAAGAAAAGGCACGATGAGAGAGTAACGTGGTTGTGGTAGCGGAGGAGGAGAGCGGGGGGGGGAAGAGACATCTCGGCGCTTCCGCCCGTTTGCATCCCCTGCACCATCGCAGGCCGCACCGCGTGGCGACTCCCGCTTGAACGCCTCCTCGCGTCTCCTCCCCACCCACCCACCCCACCCCGCCCAGCGGGGCCGCACCTGCAGCGTTAGGCGCTCCTGGCGAGCGTCTGCCAGCAGCTGCAGGGCGGCGCCGCGCGATCCCTGCAGCGCGTCCTGCAGGTACACGAAGCTGTGGCCGGCATGCCATGCCAGCGTGCAGCCGCGGCAGATGGGCACGGCGCACGTGTCGCAGAAGAGGCGCGCCACCTGCGAAGCCGGGCCGGCGCACGCACGCACGCACAAGCAAGCACACAAGCAAGCACACAAGCAAGCACACAAGCAAGCACACAAGCAAGCACCTCCGATTAGAACGGTTGGCCATGTACGGTGCGAAAAGAAGTTCAACATGGGTACGTGCAAGCCATTGAACAAAGACGGTCCGGTCCCGCCCCATCGGCGCTTTCGGATGCGCTTCCACGACCGTCCGGAACGCTCTTCCTTACGATGTTAGGTAAGCCACTGGAGCTATGGAACTTTTAAATCATCATCTAGATTGACTCTCATTTCTTTAGAGCTGCTTTTTTTCTTTGTTTAGTTTGTGGTCCTTCCCCCGCACCTCCTATTAGTTGGCTACATTAGCACGGTCCGGCTATGTACGGTGTGAAATCAATTTTGATTTAAGGCTTTCGTGACTGCAGGGATTCATATTCTTGGTTCTTTCTACGTGACTTTACCGAAAGAACCAAGAATATGGTGTGAAATAAGTTTAACAAACACACGCACAAAGCTCTCGCGCCCTCCGTTACGAGCCGGTGGTCCAGGCTTCCTCTCGAACCGGTTTCACGGCACGCACAAACTCTCGACGGTCGATCGATCATCACCAATGGGTGGGGGGCCGACTGCGTCGAGATCAACGAACGGGGGGGGGGGGGGGGGGACGGACGGTCGGTGTCGGTGGAGCCGACCTCGGCAGCCGAACGGTGACGGAAGAGACTTTGCGTCCGTCCGCGCTTACAAAAACAAGCGGGTTCTTCTTTGCCCTCCTATAATTCTCAATACAGCTGCGGCGAACCAGAGCCGGATGGACGCAAGTCCACGATCGCCGACGTCTCCGACAAAAGGACACGGGCTCACAGATAGAGACTAACAACTGCCCATAAAATAACACTGGCCATCAGACTAACACTGGACACAGACTAACATTGCTCATAGACTAAACACCGACCCAGTTGGGTAAATTACCTTGGACCGAGCTGAATGAATGAAAAAGCCACGATCACAGACTCCTTTTATGAAAGGATGTGGCTCAACATGGAGAGAGCGAGAGATAGCCACTTAGCGATGAGCTCGGCTGATGATAACATGCAGCGCTCACACGTGTACATCATCTTGATGCCAAGACGCAAACAGACTAATTAAATCACCGATTCACCATCAACCATTTGTGTAAATTACATCTTTCATTTTCCAAGAGCTCTGTCGTGAGCCTAATGTTTAAACGAGACCGGAGTGGCGAGCGATTGGTGTTTGGGAGGGGGGTGAAAGTCACTCCTATCCATGTTAACAGGGCGGGAAACAGGGCGATCCATGGGATCGTTTTGTTAGTTAACGCATTCCCTCGCTCACAAACTCGTGCATTCGTGTTTAGTTTTCCCACATTAGGGGGTAAAGGTTACATTGCAATTTACGTCAAGAGTAAACAAATTAAGATTACACGTCTATGGGTTAGGGAGTCCGGCAAATGACTCGTGTCAGATTTCGGGGGCACGGCTAAAACAAAAAAAATCGCGAACGGATCCTAACCTCGAAACCGGTTTTGGACGACCAACTTTCCCGTCTGCTCGCTACACCACCACCACCACCCTCCACCGCGGGCACTGACTGGGGCGGTGATGGTCAAAGCAACATCCTCATCCAGCAGTGGATTGTACGCGTAGATCCTTTCAAAAGGAATGAAATTAACCCCACTATTTTAGTACATTTGTAGAACATCTAACATTTATTTAATGGAAAACGTGAGCTACGGCGCGCACCCTTTCGCCAGTATCAAGAAATTGAACGATATCATTTAATATTATGGAATGTACTTATAAGATACCGTTATGTAATGTTTAACGCGTTCTTAATCTATTGTACAAAACCGTCAATGTTAAAAGTTAATGTTTATTAATGCCGGAAGACACACCCGATGGGTTTAACAGCTTGATTGGTCATTGGATCGCGAAAGGTATTTTTAAAAGTCCAAATAAACAGAATGCTGAAATTTAATATATATTTTTTACCGATGAAGTCATTCAACTGCGTGCATTATAAATAACCTTTGGTACGGATAATAATACAAGCAAGTTTTCAGGTTGTGGTGGCGATGCTTGCTACCAAGGCCGTAGCCATGGAGTCAACATTGGGGGAGGGGGGGGGGACCCAAATATTCCAGGGGGTCTGGGGGTGCCCCCCCAGAATTTTTTCTTATTTAAAAACGAATTTGCTGCCATTTCCTTCCTAAATATAAATAAATCACTAACACACGGGATGGACGTTTTATGAATCTTTTACAATAATGTCTAATAGAGTACTGTATCACATTGCTCTGTTTTTTCTTTTCTTGTTTCATTGTAATGGCAGAGATTAGGGATTAATAAAGTAACAACCATAACCACAATAATATAAACAAATTATTTTAGAGCAATATATTGGGGGGGGACATTTTGAGCATATTTATTATAATTACAGCCTTGCTTGCTACACTGCTGGGCGGTCGTGGTGAAGAGAGCACGACCAGAAAAACGAACCTTCGACAATAACACCGAGTGGCGACGTTCCGGGCAATGACCCCCCCCCCCCAACTATTTAACAGCACATTTAAATCCGCTATGAACAAGGACCATTGCCTGCAACGTCGCCTATAATAGAAATATACGTTTAAGCGTTATTGTTTGATAATAGGGTTCTTTTTTTTAGCTTCAGAAACTTCGTGCTCAGATTGTAAATGTTGTGGCTTGGCTCTCCAACACACCGGTGTACTGTACTAATATACTACACTATACATTACACTACACTATACACTAGTGCTGTACTAGTGACGAATTGGCCACGTTCTGTTAACGTGACACAATCCTTACTGGTTGGCCGTGTCGGGTGGTGGCAAGTTTTAACGACATTATTTGACTTCAACGCATGCGCGTTCTTTGCTGTGCGTGTCACTTTTAGGGTTCATTTGAGATCGTCAAACTACGTGACAAATCTTAACAAGACGCGTTTTGGGGGCACGAGCATCAACGGCTGCGCACACACGTGTCACAGCAATTCGCGTACGACACATTCAAATATAAATTCTGTTGCGGCGATGGTAAAATAACGTTCGCGAGGCCTCAAACAACCGTTGCGACTTCCAGAGCGGGGTCACGTAAGGTCGGGCCCCCCGGTACATTATAACTTTATTATTTTATTTTTTGCTTCAATTATTATTTTATTTTTTATTTCAATTAGAACAGTGGACGAACAGACAACAACACTAAAGCCAGCCAGCATCAAGTTTCGAGACTTCTTTTCTCAATTGCGTTATAGGACGGTCTCGCGGTTGCATTCATCAGACATTATTATTAGTTATGGCATTAACATATATCTTTTTTTTTTAACACCGACGATAGTGTTAGGATCAATAGTGGAATTTAAACTTGGGTGATAAAATATCCTTCATATACGACTGCGTGCGCTGTTAATAAAGAATGCGATTGAAAGGTCCGGGTTAGAAATATTTCGAGGCACGCAAACCGTTTGTGGTAATAGTTAAAAGCTGGTTTTTTTTGTTTGTTAAATACATCTAACAACTTTGGATGTATATTTATTGGTTCTTTCGGTAAAGTAACGTAGAAAGGAAAGAATAAAATAATACGTGACTTTACCGAAAGAACCACGAACATGAATCCCTGCAGTCACGAAAGCTTTAAATCGAAATTTAACTTTGCCTGCGATGTTGCTGGTAGGGTGGTGCAGGGTGAATGACACTACACGTTTCTTTTAGTTATAAGCTACGCCATCTAACGCCTACATAAGCCAATTAGTAATCACATTAATGTGTATATAATTGACCAATAGTCATCGTATATTTGTAGGTAATGTTTTTTTTGTCTTAAACATCAACAAAGACCGCCGCTCAACGATGACAGATCATAAACTATTATTATAACGCTTCATAACATCACTCATGTAGTCAATTCACACCCTGTTATTTTAACCACAATTAGATCTACGGTCTCCTATTTGCAAAACCGTTTAATCAACAGCACCGTGATGTTTCAAATGAATGGTTATGTAGATGATGGTGATGTAGATGATGATGATGTACATGATGTAGATGATGGTGATGATGATGGCGGTGGTGATGTAGATGATGTTGATGTGTTTGTGGCGTTTTAGATGGCGATGTAGATGATGTCTTTGTGATTTTAGATGAAAATTATGTAGATGATGGTGATGTAAATGATGTTTGTGGCGTTTTAGATGGCGATGTAGACAACTTTTGCTAAGCGTTCATAAACACGCTGACGATGAGGTTCATTTGTTCACGGCGACTGTGATGTTTTACCATTAAAAGTCGGTGTCAATAGCGGTTACAGCATTCATGTTAACGATGAGGACGATGGTGAGATGTTACCAATGTTGTCAACCCCCCAAAAACAACTCTCGATTATGAATGAATGGACAACAATTGTAATGGGCATGGCGATGACCCAAAGTTATTCGTGAATTCGAATTATTCCGTTATATGCTAGACACCTAAACATTGCCTTTATTTCCAGGCACTATAAATTAAGAGTCTGGGGTGATAATTTGCGATGAAGTTTATAAACGACTATTTTCAGTGTTATGATGTTAATCAGTCAAGTTAGTGGTTCACGATTAATTCCATTGTAGTGAAACAGCACTCAAATGATATTAAGGCAATTACAGTTATTCTAATTAACACGATGGGCCCCTGTATGAACATTACAACTATTACAGGTACATTGGAGCTCGTATAATGGACCGAGGGCAATGCTGATGATCACCAATGAAGACAAATCGTGTTAAAAATAAGCACATGGCTCGAGGATTAGGGATGGGAAGGAATACATTGAGAATACTTTTGAAAAGGAGGTAAAAAATGCAAACTAATCGAAATGCTGCAATATTGAATCATTGCCACGGTGTTAATGTGTTAAGAAACAATGTTAATACATAGCAGAATATATTTACGCGTGTAAGACGATATAACGCGCGATTAATTTTGCCTTAAATTAGTTTAAAATTACGTAAAAACAATAGTTTTATTTTACGACCCAGTATTTACATTCCGTAACGTTGATTACAATGATTGTACGTAATTGAACACTAACGTTGAATACACTCAACGTTAATATTGTAATCAATGACACAGTTTTACAACCAATAACACGGTATTTACCTCATGTGATATCGATGACCAAAAATAGACACCGACATTGATTGCAATCATTCAAATCAATTGCAACATTATTTACGCACTTCTTAAAACATCGATTGCCAATTATAACGCGCGACTTGGACCGAAAGCTATGACAGATCACGCCATTGTTAATAGATAATGAACCTTAATTAAAGCAAAGTTGAACCACGAACGACGATGCGAATGGTCAATTTGCTCGTTTCGTAATTAAGATTAAGAGATTTTAAACGATTTATTAAAAAGAGATCTTGGCGACGTGCCCAAATTGTCAGGAATCTTCAAGCTCAAACTTATTGGCGACTAATAATTATGGCCATTCAGACGATTATTACAATAACCACAATTCATGAACGACAAACATACATTGTGGACAACGTTCATTTAACAACCACCACCATCATCATCAATAACAACAACGCGACCTTCTCGTTGACGTTAAGCTGATGTGACGATCGTCCTTGAAGAGAGCTTTATAGCTCATCGGATTCCCCCACTATAAATATTCCCATCGAAGTTTATTTCAGTCTGCGATGTTGACAATGTGACGGATTCTGAGGGGACCGCCAATTTTAACTCCGATTACGATCGAACTCCAATGGTTACGACTATCATTGGGGATATTATTATCGATAACGGCGACGAGGCCGTGATTATGACGACGCCGAAACATTGATTAGGAAACTGGCGGTAAAATCGATACTCTTGATAAATATCTCATGATCATTCAAAGATGGATAAACCTCGGATGACGATTCGATGACATCTGACCGAAAGACGCTCAACATCTGATGAAAGATAACAAACACCTCTCTGGTCGATATGGCTAAAACCTCTTGATAATTCATACACATTAGAAACCTACCATTATCGATAGACGATGAGGCGAGCTCTGTAGAGATACGTGATGCATACCACGGTTATCCAGAACACACACACACAAGACACGGACACACTCGGCACCCACCTCTCGTTCGTGCTGTCGGCAGTACGTCTCGTCCCCGTCTCGAACCGGCACCATCATCATCACCTCCTGCTGCTGCTGCTGTTGCTGCTGCTGCTGCTGCACGGGCTGCATGCGGTGATCCTTGGTCAGCTTGACCCGCCGATGAGCGGACACGCAGGCGCTGCAGAGGAACTCGCGGCACACGAGGCACTCGGAGGCGGCCCGCGCTCCGGACTCGCACGAACTGCAGCGGGGGGGAGGTGGCGGTGGCTCTTCGACACCAATCCACGACGCATCCCGGACGCCACCACCACCACCACACTGCTGATGCTGCTGCTGATAATGCTGCTGCTGATGCTGCTGATCGTGCCGCTGCCGAGGACTGCTATGAATGTCGTCCTCCGCGGAGGACATCACGTCGAGGATGGTGGTGATGAGGAAATTGGGCAGCTCGTCGTCTTCGTCGTCGTCGTCGGTCGCAAGCTCGGCGTCGTCTGGAAAGTCCACGGCCGCGTGGCCCAGGCCGAGGTCGCCCGGGGTGACCGCGGTGGTGGCGGCGGCGGAGGAGGAGGAGGAGGCGGCGGTGGCCGCCGACGTTGAAGCCGCAGCTGCCGCGGTGGTCGAGGCGGACGCGCCGTTACTGCTGCTGCTGTTGGCGCCGATTGGGAAGCAAGGCATCGCGGAGGCGGCGGCGACTTCGTCCCTTCCGGATGAAGGCACGGGGGGGCCGACGATTCTCCTGCTGCTGCTGCCGATGAGGAGGCTGCTGATGAGGCTTCGAGTGCGGAAGGCTTCTGCGAAGTCAGCCATTCGCAGCACAAACCCCGCTCCCGCATTGAGAACCCGGCGCTGGGGGCTGCCCTGCTACACTGCAAGGCTGCTGCTGCTGTTGCCACTGGCTCTGCTATGCATCAGGACGTCTTCCTGGCTGCTGCTGCTGTTGTTGTTGTTCAGCCTACCGTCTATTGCGCCGTAGATCGGATAAATAGCAGTGCTGGCCACGTGGGTTGTACTGCATCGAGCTTTAGCTGCTGCTGCTGTGTGTGTGTGGGTGCTACAGAGCCGTGCATGCTGTGCGTAAGCCTAAATTAGGGCTAGCTACTGCAAGCAGGCTACGCAGAAGCGCTACTAGATGTATGGTTACTCAGCAGCTAACAGAGGCTGTGGAATTAGCTATGTTATAGGCTGTTACGTAGACTATCGCAAAGCACCCGACACTACCACTATAAATTAAAGCCACCCACTCTTATTTCAACAATGCAGTCCATGCAACTTGTCCCCGAAGCATGCGCGTATGTAAGACTGTACACGATCCCGCGACACTCACACCACGTGTAATAGATGGGGGGAGGAGGAGGAACGGGGAAGATCCTTGTATTATTCGAGCGGAAGAGCCAATGACTTCGGTTAATCAACTCCCCGTAATTCAACGTTACGAGTGCACAATTAACTTACGCATCAATGCAGCAGCAAATTACCCCCCACTCCCAAACCTCCCGTTTCGTAAACATTCCATGTTAGGAGCTCCTCATCTCTTCACCAACATGGCCACTTTAAAAAAAACCACCCAGCAAAGCTACCGCCTCATTTTAAGGAGTCTTCATTTTTTTTGGTAGCTAAATTAAGGGGAGGCTTTATTCTTATGGTAATTTTAATTGACGAGTCAACGGCGTTTTAGTCGTGGCGGACACGTGGTTACCGTGTGGCGCTCCGAGCCCCCACTGGGGTTTAAATGCCCATGTGCGCGGGATTTGAGATCAGGGACAGACCACAGAGCGTCTCCCACAGTAGGGGGGGGGGGGGTGAAAGGGAAACGTTTCGTCCCCATGCCCTTCAAAGTCAACAACGACCATACGAACCCAACTCAAATCTCGGCTCTTAACATTTTACTAAGGCTATTAAATTAATCAAGAGTCGTGGTCGTGTTAGCCCGTTTAAAGCGTGGGTATATATAGACCAAGTGAGATTACAAATCTCCCCCCCCCCCGCCGTTGATGAATGGTACGGTCCGAATGGCCCAACCCCCCCGTCATGTCCAGCACGCCCCATTGTGACGTCATCGCAATACACATTTAACTACTCGTTATGACCTTAAATAGCACTCGTCTATAGCAAATACACTTGAAATATTGCTATTATTTAAAAAAATACATTTATACTTTAAACCATTCTTGATCAAGGATGATCTCAACAATGTCAGGGCTCGTTGGAGAGCATCAGATGGTCTTGGCTCGATAATTTTAGAAATCGATTTTTATAAATCGATTTTTTTAAATTGATGAATGAGTCACTCTCAGCAGCCGTGCTCTATCCACTGCTAAGCTAGGTGAAGGCCTCCGCCACAATGTCATCACCATCGTGATCAGCCATATCCACTGCTGGGTCTCTCTTAGGGGTTTGCGATGGCAAAAAAAATACGAATTCTCTTTATTTTAAAATAAAACCACGGTTCTTATTCAGCGTTAAACAAAATTAATTCAGAAAGTTAACGTATATATACACACGCGCGCGCCTATACGCAAAGTTGTACATTATTGGAAGCGATCATTTACATCGTCGTACCGATTGCCAATCATTTAAGCATCTGCACAATAATTTTTTTTTTAAAATCTGCATCTAACAGAGGTTAGTTACACTTTTAAAACAAAGCCAGGTGCCGTAGCCTTAACAGACGTTTCGGGCTGTTTCCGAGAGGGGCTTGGGTGGGAACCAACCACGCCCGGCCGCCTTTGTCTCCCCAGCGCCGATGTTTACAAATCGCATCGAGGAATTCTTATTAGAGGCCGAGTCGACCTAGGGGAGGCCCAGGACCGGGTCCGGATGAATCGTTACTGTTGTGGTCATAATAAAGGGTTTTCGGGTAGGATCGCGCTATTTATTTATTTATTAATGCGTCACAACCCTCCACCACCCGACACGGCCAACCGGTTAAACAAAAATGGTGTCGCGTTGACGAAAGACAAAAATAGTTCACGAAACTCGTTGGTTCTTTACCCAAAGAAGAACCAACCAGTTTGGATCCCCGCAGTCGCGAAAGCTTCAAATCACAAATAGTTCACTACTCCAGCCCACCGGCGTGTTGAAGAGCGAATCCACAACATTTACAATGTTTAAGTACGACGTTTCGCCGGGAATTCCATCCAGCATTATCGGGCGGATTTGCCAGATTCGTTAAGCCCCTCCCACCGGCTCCCGGGTCTTAAATCGAGCAGCAGCAGCGTGACGTCATCATTTAACCCGATCGCCCTACGATGCTGGACGTAATTAGCAGCGAAACGTCGTACTTAAACATTGTAAATGTTGTGGATTCGCTCTTCAACGCGCCGGTTTGGCTAAAGTAGTGAACTATTTTGTCATCGCGACGCGTCGTTTTACCGATTGGCCGTGTCGGGTGGTGGAGGGGGGTCACGACACATTTGTAAATAACGCGATCTAACCCAACAACCTTTTATTATTATTATGAATGATATTGGTCGCGAAAGCCTTCTACGTGTATCACACTGTTGTGGTGTTGGCCGTGAGCTAGACTCGAACCCGGGGCCCGGTTCGTAGCGCAGCGCGCCCACCGCCACATCACGGACAAAGACAAAGATCCCCCGTGTAGCCTTAACAGACTGTAGGGGCAAGTGCTGTTAGCGAGCAGCACCTATAAAGGCCGGCACGGTACACGAGGGGGTGGGTGGCCAGCGCCACGCGCGACCGCCTTTGTCTCCCCAGTGGCGATGTTTACTGCACACCGCGCCAGGTACTCATTTGAGGCTGAGTCAACCTAGAGGGGGGGGGGCCCAGAACCGGTTCAGATAATCGTCACTGGTGTTGGCCGTGAGCGGGAATCGAACTCGGGTCGCCGGGTTCATAACGCAGCGCTAACCACTACACCACCGCTCCCCACACAGTGCACACCACGTGCACACACACACAGGCACACACACAGGCACACACACACAGTAGGAACACACGCAGGCACACAGGCACACACACACACAGTAGGAACACGCAGGCACACAGGCACACACACAGTAGGAACACGCAGGCACACAGGCACACACACAGTTGGAACACACGCAGGCACACACACACACAGTTGGAACACACGCAAACACACACACACACACACAGTTGGAACACACGCACACACACACACAGTTGGAACACACGCAAACACACACACACACAGTTGGAACACACGCAAACACACACACACACAGTTGGAACACACGCAAACACACACACACACAGTTGGAACACACGCAAACACACACACACACAGTTGGAACACACGCAAACACACACACACACAGTTGGAACACACGCAAACACACACACACACACACAGTTGGAACACACGCAAACACACACACACACAGTTGGAACACACGCAAACACACACACACACAGTTGGAACACACGCAAACACACACACAGTTGGAACACACGCAAACACACACACACACACACAGTTGGAACACACGCAAACACACACACACACACACAGTTGGAACACACGCAAACACACACACACAGTTGGAACACACGCAAACACACACACACAGTTGGAACACACGCAAACACACAGTTGGAACACACGCAAACACACACACACACAGTTGGAACACACGCAAACACACACACACACAGTTGGAACACACGCAAACACACACACACACAGTTGGAACACACGCAAACACACACACACACAGTTGGAACACACGCAAACACACACACACAGTTGGAACAAACGCAAACACACACACACAGTTGGAACACACGCAAACACACACACACAGTTGGAACAAACGCAAACACACACACACACAGTTGGAACACACGCAAACACACACACACACACAGTTGGAACACACGCAAACACACACACACACACAGTTGGAACACACGCAAACACACACACACACAGTTGGAACACACGCAAACACACACACACACAGTTGGAACACACGCAAACACACACACACACAGTTGGAACACACGCAAACACACACACACACACAGTTGGAACACACGCAAACACACACACAGTTGGAACACGCGCAAACACACACACACAGTTGGAACACACGCAAACACACACACAGTTGGAACACACGCAAACACACACACACAGTTGGAACACACGCAAACACACACGCACAGTTGGAACACACGCAAACACACAGTTGGATCACACGCAATCACACGCAAACACACAGTAGGAACACACGCACACACACGCAAACACACAGTAGGAACACACGCACACACACACATACACAGTAGGAACACACGCACACACACACAGTAGGAACACACGCACACACACACAGTAGGAACACACGCACACGCACACAGTAGGAACACACGCACACGCACACAGTAGGAACACACGCACACACACACAGTAGGAACACACGCACACACACACAGTAGGAACACACGCACACACACACAGTAGGAACACACACACAGTAGGAACACACGCACACACACACACAGTAGGAACACACGCACACACACACAGTAGGAACACACACACAGTAGGAACACACGCACACACACACACAGTAGGAACACACGCACACACACACACAGTAGGAACACACGCACACACACACACAGTAGGAACACACGCACACACACACACAGTAGGAACACACGCACACACACACAGTAGGAACACACGCACACACACACACAGTAGGAACGCACACAGTAGGAACACACACACACAGTAGGAACACACACACACACACTGGACGCACACACAGTCTGTGATGGGAGCGGTGGCGCCGTGATTCACGCTGCGATCAGGAGAGCCCCCGGGTCCCAGCCGAGGTCCCAAATTCGCGGTCACGGCTCTACTATCGGTGCGGCGTGCGGAATACCCAAACCGATTCGGAGTACCCCGACACGGCGTGGTGAAGTATGGCCAAAAGCCGCTCCCTCCCCCCCCACGGCGTGGTGGACAAGAGGCTCTCATCCAGCAGTGGATTCACAACGGTGTCTAAGGCTATTTATTGCCGTATACTGTTGCGACAGTACACAAATATACGTTCACATTTAAACGCGTGTTTTGACATCACGAGCAAACGCAAATGCGGTTCAATTTGCAAGTACGTTTGTGCATACGTGCAATATATACACACACACATGTATATATAATATAAACAAAGACAAAGATCCCCCGTATAGACTTAAAATGTTGGGGCAAGTGCTGTTAGCGAGCACCTATGAAGGCCGGAACGGTACCACGCCCGGCCGCCTTTGTCTTCCTAGCATCGATGTTTACACACCACACTTTGGTACTCATTTTAGGCCGAGTTGACCTAGGGGAAGCCCAGGACCGGTTCCAATAAAATCGTCACTGGTTTTGGCCAGTTCGAGCGGGAATCGAACTCGGGCCGCCGGGTTCGTAGCGCAGCGCGCTCACCACGACACTACCGCTCCCCACATATCGAGAATGTGTAAAGACCAAGGCCGTAGCCATGGAGTGAACATTTGGGGGGGGGGGACCAAATCTTCTAGGGTGTCTGGGGGTCCCAACCCAGAAAAAATTAAATCTAAATTTGAAAACGAATTTCCTGTTTAAAATATAAAAAAAAATTCACCAACACATGGGATTGACTTTTTATTTATTTTTTACAATAATGTCTAATAGTGTTATTGTATTACATTGCTCTGTTTTTTTACCTTTTCTTGTTTCATTGTATTTAATGGCAGAGATTAGGGATTAATAAATTACAACCATAACCACAATCATATACACACAAATCTATGCATTTATTTACATGAAGACGAGTCCAGATTTAGTGGCCAATGGTTTAGCAAATTGTTGTTTTTATTTACATAGCAAAGCAATTTTTTAATAGCAATATATTTGGGGGGATATTTTGAGCATATTTGAATATTGGGGGGGGGGGTGGGATGCCCCCCCCCAATATATATTATAATTACGGCCTTGGTATAGAAGCGCCTTTGTCTCTCCACTGCTGGATGAAAGCTTCGTTCCCACACCATGTCGATCATGGGGGGGGGGGGGGGGGGGTAGTGGAAGGGTTTGTTTGACCATACTTCACCACGGCTGGTCAATGTTTGTGTTGATATGTCGGGATTTGCGTGTTCAAGCAAACGCCTCCTTTGACGTCGAACTCGAGTCGCGCCGCTAACCACTGCGCCACCGCTCCTTACGTGAACATTATACAGTTCCGTATAGATGGTAGACGCGCACACACACAAACAAAAACTCACATTCGTAAATTAGTGTGCTTTTACAAGACAAACGAGCGACGTTTCGCGACAATTGCCTTTTATAGCACCAAATAAAAAACCCAGTAATATCTCTCTGGCAATGCTCCTGCCCCATATCACGCGAACAGCATCTCGTTTAAAGTACTATAAACACGGCCTGCCATATAATGATCACACACACAGTTGAGTTTTTGCTATGTTTGTACTTTTGCAATACTGCCAATGGAAGCAGCAGCAGCAGCATCACCAAATAATTTGACGAATTTCTGAAGTTATCAATTACCTTGTACGCCCCAAAAATGCGTGAATGAAAGCGATAACCGATGTGTAAAAGAAACCCCGATGCACAGTCCTCGTGGACTGTACCGGTCGCATCAGTGCATTGAGACGAGATCCCTTTGGCTGCTATAAGAGTAAATGCCCAAAATGATGGGGCCCACTTCTGAAAAATAAGTTAACACCTCGGTGGGCTGTGCCTGGCGAGGGATGGGGGGGGGGGATGGTTTAGTTGTTGTATTTGTACGAGTTTTTTTGTGGTGATTTTGTTGATCTTTATTGCACTATCATCGCGTTTGGGTAACCGTCTGCTGCTGTTGGAACGTTCTCACCCCGTGCCCCGACTGGACATCCGTGATATAAAAAAGAGCTTTATAGCTCATCGGATTCCGACTGCAGTATCAATAAATTTGATTCCGATGTGAAGCATGCCGTCCGTTCACCGCGACTGCAGTCTACGCGTTCGAAACCCCCGATTCGTCGTCAGCCATGGGTCATATCCACTGCTGGATGAAAGGCGCGCGGGCCAGAT
Source organism: Petromyzon marinus (assembly GCF_048934315.1). Lineage (NCBI taxonomy): Eukaryota > Metazoa > Chordata > Hyperoartia > Petromyzontiformes > Petromyzontidae > Petromyzon > Petromyzon marinus. The sequence goes on along the minus strand of NC_133729.1, from coordinate 2,799,420 downwards.
CTCACGATCCCGCGCCTCTGTTCTCAATCCCGCTCGAGCGGATTTCATAGCTCCATCTCCACGGACGGTGGGTCCTTCTCCACGAGAGTCATTTAACAACAGCAAACAGCAGCAGCAGCAGCATGTTAAACCGATGATGGCATTTTCTTTCGTTATTTAAAAAAAATTAAATGGAGTTCGGTAGAATGACTAAGAAGTCTTACTTTAACGGTTCATTTTTCGATAGAAATTAAGAGGAATGCAGCTTAAGTATTAATCAATTTCACACGCGCTTTTGCTCAGTAAATCCACTGCTGGATGGATGAAGAATATCCCGGATTCCCCCCACCTCCCACCTCGCGTTGTCGGTCTTGGATAATATGGGGGGGGGGGGGGTTGGACAGTTCTGGATGATCCTCGTTGCAAGTATCTACAAATGTAGTAGCTACGGGCCCCGCACTTTCAAGGGCCCCCACGCTAAATGCTTTCAAGCTATCAACTCCGGTTCGGTGATTCTGCACTTGCTCTATCACTATAGTACTATACCGCCTTCGACTTTTATGAAGAAGGACCCGGGTGTTTAAGGTTAGCGATTTGTCGTCGTATTATCTGGCTCTATAGCAAATGAAAACATACAATTACTTTTACTTTGCGAGTTTAAAATGTGTTTAAATTTTCATGTTAATTTATCTATTTAGGGGCCCCTTTATAACATATGCTACAGGCCCCCCCACTCGCTTCATCCTGTACTGTGTGTGTGGGGGGGGGGGTGGATGACCATACTTCACCAACCTGCGTTTTGTTTGCGTCTCGTGTTGTTGCAAACATTTCGGGGGGCAATTTATTGGATCAGCGGCGGAGTGAACAGCTTAAAATGTTGGGCGTATTAATCGGTAGCCTTGTAAATACGCCGAACATTAATGATTACGTTATACTGTACTTATCTTATACTACTATTACAAATAATGCCGGGAGTTTTTGCTGGCTGGGCGACTCTCCACCCCAACAGTTACGCCGGTTGCTGTTAGCGGCGCTGCATTAAGCTCGTGCGGGGCCCGTAGCATGATGCCATGAAGGGGCCCTAAATTACCAAATGAACGTAAATATATATTTTAACTTGCATAGTAAAGTAAATGTATTTTTTTTTATATTTGCTATACAGCCAGACAATACGACGAATCGCCAACCTTCAACACCCGGGTCGTTCGCGAAAGTCGAAGGTGGTATAGTACTATAGTGATAAAGCAAGTGCAGAATCACCGAGCCGGAAGCTGATAGCTTGAACGCATTTAGCGTGTGGGGGGCCTTTGAAAGTGCAGGGCCCGTAGCTACTACATCTGTAGACACTTTTGCTCCGAGGATCATCCCCGTCCACTGGTTGTCAGCGGCAGCTGCTGCTGCTGCTGCTCCTGTAGACCGTCACCACCGAAACTAGCCGGGTAACTGGCTCCCCCCGGGGGTTTTCCAGCGTCAGAAATAAACACAGAGTTGACTTGCAACGGCTGAAGAAGAAGAAGACGTTCGTTCGACGTTGATCAATAATAACAACAATTGTAATAATATCGATACCGAAGGGATGTGAATAACAAATATATTAAACTGTGCACGGATACCTTTTAAAAATCGCTCCAACTTTTCAAATTGTGATCCCGTTCATGCAGTTCATTTGCCAGATTACGTATATATTTGTTTCCAATCCGAGAGAATATTAATACAAAAACTTCACAATGAATGTATCTTACTTGATTTGAAGCTTTCTTAACTGCAAGAATTACTCTTTGGTTCTTTCGGTAAAGTCACGTAGAAAGAAATTAAATAATAGAGTACGACGTTTCGATTGCAACACAAGCAACCGTCAACAGGTAGAACTACATTTGAGAGAGAGACAAAACACGGACACGGAGACAACACAGACAGACACACAAGCAGAGAGAGAGACAACACAGAGACACAGAGACACAGAGAGACACAATTTTGTCTCAGATACAACGCTCTGTGTGTCTCTGTGTTGTCTCTCTCTGTTCGTCTGTCTGTGTGTCTCCGTGTCTGTGTTTTGTCTAAGCAGAGAGAGACAGACACACAGACACAACTCTCTGCGTCTCAGAGACAACTCTGTCTCTGTGTTGTCTCTCTCTGCTCGTCTGTCTGTGTGTCTCCGTGTCTGTGTTTTGTCTAAGCAGAGAGAGACAAACACACAAACAACTCTCTGCGTCTCAGAGACAACTCTGTCTCTGTGTTGTCTCTCTCTGCTCGTCTATCTGTGTCTCCGTGTCTGTGTTTTGTCTAAGCAGAGAGACAACACAGACACACAGAGACAACTCTGTGTCTGTGTTGTCTCTCACTGCTCGTCTGTCTGTGTGTCTGTGTTTTGTCTAAGCAGAGAGAGACAACACAGACACAGAGAGACACAACTCTCTGCGTCTCAGAGACAACTCTGTGTGTCTCTCTCTGCTCGTGTGTCTGTTTGTGTGTCTCCGTGTGTCTGTGTTTTGTCTCAGCAGAGGCAACACAGACACACAGAGACACACAACTCTGTCTCGTCTCTCTCTGCTCGTCTGTCTGTGTGTCTCCGTGTGTGTTTTGTCTAAGCAGAGAGAGACAACAGACACAGAGACAATTCTCTGCGTCTCAGAGACAACTCTGTCTCTGTGTTGTCTTTCTCTGCTCGTGTGTCTGTCTGTGTGTCTCCGTGTCTGTGTTTTGTCTAAGCAGAGAGAGACACAGACACACAGACAAATCTGTCTCAGAGACAACTGCCTCTGTGTTCTCTCTCTCTGCTTGTCTGTCTGTGTGTCACCGTAAGCGTGAACAATCAATTAAGACCTGAAATGGTTTATCAAATCCTTCCAATGATTGCTAAGCCAGAATCTGTGCTTGTATATGTGGATAGCCTCATGAACGAATCTCTCATGGTAGCCAGATGGCTTACAAAGAACCTCTGGCTACCATGAGAGATTCGTTCATGAGGCTATCCACATATACAAGCACAGAGACAATTTCAACCGAGAATATGGATTCTGGCTTAGCAATCATTGGAAGGATTTGATAAACCATTTCAGGTCTTAATTGATTGTTCAAGCTTACGGTGGCTTTCAGACAGCATACATTAATTTTCGTCTCCCCCCTCCTCTTTTCAGAACATAGATGGACTCGTCCTTCTAAATAAACTGCCAAATCGCTGCCCGTGGTGCTAACGTTTTTTTAAAAAATAAATACAAACACCGTTTTTCAAATGTTTCTTGCCGTTGTTTTTTTTCACACCTGATGACGACCGTTTGTGTTATGGTCGAAAACGTCGTGAGAATTTTGTATTGCTTTAAATATATTTTATTATTTTATTGTTTCCCTTCAACGTGACTTTACCGAAAGAGCTAAGAATATGAATGACTGCAGTCACGAAAGCTTTAAATAAAAAAAAACATGACAGCTGTCTTCTGGTTTTCCCCTCTACTCTAAGTAAAAATTGTAATAATCGCTAATTAATTATCCGTCGTGACAATCATCATCATCATTCGTCAAGAGTCCAAATTGGCCGCCGTGACATACACAGTAGCTCATTTACACTTGCTGGCTCATTGTTGTTATTTCAATGTCCCCGTCGAATTAACTGCTCAACGATTCAATCCTCGTACGTACAAGGTAGCCCCAAACACCGAACGCGTGGGCTGATGATGCACGTGGGGGGTGAGGAGCGGTGGCGCAGTGGTTAGCGCACCGCGAACCACATCCTCGACTAACAAAAGAGGGAAGGGATTTGATTCCCGACCACGGCTTACGGCTCGGGCGAAGCGATTCCTTTGATCAGCAATCTTCACCGACCAGTACCGCCCGGCGTGGTGAAGTATGGTCATCCAACAGTGGATTGAACAGTGGCTGATTACGATGCTATACTAATACATACACACACACAAACACAGAATAAAATGTAGCCACCTATGCAAAATTATTGCCGGGAGAAATGTGTGCACGTTACGTGTTTTGCCGCATTGTCCAAAGCGTGCGCTTGCAATTGATGTACGAGTTGCAATGAGTTACTTCCTTATTTTAGTTAATGTTTGCTCATTTATTGGATGACCCTGCTGAACCATTCGCGATATTGCTCTCGCGTGTCCTGGCCATATTTTAGTCGGTGCAACGCGCTGACCCTCCCCGTGGCCTCCTAACTAGACAAAGAGCTGCTTTAGTCCATCGTATTCCTCCCATTGTTTCCTTCCACGATAAATATCGAGGCTCATTCCGACATGACAAAAAATATAAATCTCGAAATCTGATGTTAAGTTTCGGGATAGCGGTGCAACAACGACAACAATCGTCATCATCATTATCTTTGGTTCTTTCGGTAAAGTCACGTAGAATGAGAATAAAATAATAAATTGATAAAATAAAATAACACAATAATATTCCCACGACGTTTCGGCCACAACACAAGCGGCCTTCATCAGGTGAAGGGACGAGACTGTCTGAAGGACAGCGCTGGAGTGAAAAAGCCACGCTCAGATCGCGACTCTAAGCTTAAAGGTCGCGATCTGAGCGTGGCTTTTTCACTCCAGCGCTGTCCTCCAGACAGTCTCGTCCCTTCACCTGATGAAGGCCGCTTGTGTTGTGGCCAAAACGTCGTGAGAATATTATTGTGTTATTTTATTTTATCAATTTATTATTTTATTCTCATTCTACGTGACTTTACCGAAAGAACCAAAGAAGATGAATCATTGCAGTCACGAAAGCTTTAAATCGAAAAATCATCATTATCGACGCAATGGAGGCACAAAGTCAAACTCTCAATTTTGTGGAATTGAAACTAGTTTCGAAGCTTTCGTGACTGCAGGAATTACCCTGTGTTTCTTTCGGTAGAGTCACGTAGAAAGAGTTTTAATTAAATAATAATAGAATACGACGTTTCGATTTCAACACAAGCAACCATCATCAGGTACAAATGAACGAGAAAACAAACTTAGGAAGCTTGGAAATATAATTAAATACAACAGAGTCGGCCAACACAACAGTCAACACCCCACCTGGTTGATTAACGTTCTTCCAAAGATTGCTAAATTTGAGAGAGAGACAAAACAGACACAGAGACAAACAGAGAGAGACACACAAGCAGAGAGAGACTCACACAGACAAACAGAGACTCACACAGACAAACAGAGACTCACACAGACAGACAGAGACTCACACAGACCAACAGAGACTCACACAACACAAACAGAGACTCACACAACACAAACAGAGACTCACACAGACAAACAGAGACTCACACAGACAAACAGAGACTCACACAGACAAACAGAGACTCACACAGACAAACAGAGACTCACACAGACAAACAGAGACTCACACAGACAGACAGAGACTCACACAGACAAACAGAGACTCACACAGACAAACAGAGACTCACACAGACAGACAGAGACTCACACAGACAAACAGAGACTCACACAGACAAACAGAGACTCACACAGAGACAAACAGAGACTCACACAGAGACAAACAGAGACTCACACAGAGACAAACAGAGACTCACACAGAGACAAACAGAGAGACTCACACAGACAAACACAGACAGACACACAGACAGAGAGACACAGACAGACAAGCAGAGAGAGACTGACAGAGACAAGCAGAGAGACACACACACAAACATATACACACAGACAGACACACAAGCAGAGAGAGACTCGCACAGAGACACACAGAGAGAGATACACATAGACACACAAGCAGAAAGAGACACAGACACACAAGCAGAGAGAGACTCACACAGAGACACACAGAGAGAAACAAACACATAGACAAACAGAGAGAGACACCTACATAGACACACAGACAGACACAAGCAGAGAGGGACTCACACATAGATACACAGAGAGATACACATAGACACACAAGCAGAGACACACAGACACACAAGCAGAGACTCACACAGAGAGATACACATAGACACACAAGCAGAGAGAGACTCACACAGAGACACACAGAGACAGAGACAAACAGGGAGATACACACACATAGACAAACATAGAGAGACACCTACACATAGACACACAGACAGACACAAGCAGAGAGAGACTCACACATATAGACACAGAGAGATACACAGAGACACACAAGCAAAGACTCACAAGCAGAGACTCACACAGACACACAGAAAGACAACGTCTCTGTGTCGAGGCCTTATTGGCTGTACTCCGGGCTATCATAGAACCCCGGCTCTCGCACAATGTCCGTGATGCAGTCATCATTGTTAGTCTGCCGATGGTCGGCGATGCGGCAATGGACTCATCTCGACGAGCTGTACACGATGCACTTTTCAAAGTAGAATTTTTCGATAACGGAATTTTTTGCATGCTCATGTCTTGGCCTTTCGACATCGCGGAGTGTGGGGCCACCACCGATTTCAGATTGATTGGTGCCCCCAATCGCGGAGTTTAAAAGTAACACCCCTTGGAGAAAAAAAAAATAGTGTCCCAGAAATAAACAAAAAGATGTTTAATTGCCTCGGCCAGTTTGGATTATTTGGTTACACCCCCCACGAGGATCAAATGCGAAGCATCACCACCACCACCACCACCACCCCCCCCAGCTTCTGATAACGCGTTTCGCTTGAGCCTCCTTCATTGCCTGATCGAACAACCCCACCCAAGATCGTTGTTGCCGATACAATGGGAGGAGGGGAGGAGGGCAGGGGGTAAGTGTGGCTCTGCCGATGATACAATTGTCCACGACTTAACGTTTGCTCACACGTTAAGTCTGTATATACACACACACACTGTGATTATATACTGTAATGAAACTATATACCGTATTGGTGTGGGGGAGGGGTAACGACGATTCCACAAATGATAGCGTCCGGTCTTACTTTTGTATAGACTCGTTTCGACATTTTTGTCCCGCTACCTTGAAGACTAAACAAAAAATCTACATCGTAGTGTATATATTTTGCAATTAAATTCGCTAAAAAGAAGCCACACGCGGCACACCCATACCCTCCTCATTCATCAATCCTCATTTCCTCGTTCATCAATCACGGAGCCACGCTCTATCCACTGATGGACGACTACTCTCCCCCCCCCTCTCCCACCCACACTTCACTTCGACATTACTCACTCACGATCCTGGTACAACCAAAACGTTCCATCTGCTCCCTTGAATTATCCTTGCGCCAAGGTTACGCCGAGTGCCGGATGGTCCTCGTAGCGAAAGTGTCTACACGTGCAGTAGCAGCTACTGCGACACGTGCAGTAGCAGCTACTACAACACGTGCAGTAGCAGCTACTACAACACGTGCAGTAGCAGCTACTACAACACGTGCAGTAGCAGCTACTACAACACGTGCAGTAGCAGCTACTACAACACGTGCAGTAGCAGCTACTACAACACGTGCAGTAGCAGCTACTACAACACGTGCAGTAGCAGCTACACATGTAGTAGCAGCTACACATGTAGTAGCAGCTACACATGTAGTAGTAGTAGCTACAAATGTAGTAGCTACGGGCCCCGCACTTTCAAGGGCCCCCGCGCTAAATGCTTTCGAGCTGTCAATTCCGCGGTTCGGTGATTCTGCACTTGCTCTATCACTACAATACTATACCGCCTTCGACTTTTATGAAGAACGACCGGGTGTTTAAGGTTAGCGATTTGTCGCATTATCTGGCTGTATAGCAAATAAAAAAAATACAATTACTTTACTATTTAAGTTAAAAATTAGTGTTTTAATATTTACGTGTTTTTTTAGGGCCCCTTTATAACATCATGCTACACTTAGCTTCATCCGACAATGGTTACAACACCGTGTAACATCGACATCGTACAAAGACCCACCCCCGCTGTGAGCGAGCACACATGCACACACGCGCACACATACACACACGCGCACACATACACGCGCGCACATACACGCACGCACACACACACACAGAGGTCAGGACGGTTTGGCTGAGAATCACGCTCGGCCGCCTTTGTCTTCCCCACCCCCTCCCCCCAGTGCTGATGGTTTTGTATACGCCGCATCAAGTGCTGTTACTCATGTAAGTCAGAGTCGACCTCGGGGGGAGGGGGCCTCCGATTTTCCCCACCGAGGTCATCCCCGTGGCCGGGATATTCTAACTTGGACTGCCCGGTTCGGTGCTGAATGCGCCAACCACTGCGCCACCGCTCCCCGCAAAAGGCAGACACGTGCATACTACACACGTTTGTAATACGAGTGGTGTACGTGTGTTGTGTGTGTGTATATAATAGGGCTGAACGATTAATAGATTTCAATTCGAAATCGCAATCAATTTGAAACAATGCGATTAGCAAATCGCAAAGGCTGCGATTTTGTGCGATTTGAAAAGTCCTATTACCCTCTTATTGGAATTGTTATAGTTTTTATTATTAGAACTTTATTTAACTTAACAATTGTTCCATGTTTGATTGTTCTATTTCAATTACATTTTAATAAATACATGTTGGAAGCAATTCATATCTTTTAAGTTCTCATCCTTGCATTAGAATGTATATAGCAGTTCATATGATGATGGTACCACGTGGTAATGCTCCATCACGTGTTTTAAATCTATTACACGGTGAATATTGAACTGAAGCTTGACTTTAAAAAATTAATCGCAAGATCAAATCGCAATATCTGTCAAAAAAATCGCAATTAGATAATTCCCCAAATCGTTCAGCCCTAGTATGTAATACGCGTGTCCCCCAATGTAACTTCATCACTGACAATGTTTCTCGACCAATGGGCAACACCATTCCCGTCTATACATTGCATTCCCCCCCACTACTCTCGGCCTTGCACCAGAGGCTCACGGTCGAACCCTATGCAAGAACAGCGTCACTCAAAATCTGCGTTAGACACGAAGGTCTCCCACTGTTACAGCCTCAATTCACCCTCCACTACACTACACTATACACTACTACACCACTACACTACACACTACTATACACACTACACTGCACACTACACTACTAACTACACTACACACTACACTACTAACTACACTACACACTACTATACACACTACACTGCACACTACACTACTAACTACACTACACACTACTATACACACTACACTACTATACACTACACTACACACTACTATACACACTACAATACACACTACACACTACTATACACACTACTAACTACACTACACACTACTATACACACTACACTGCACACTACACTACTATACACACTACATTACTAACTACACTACACACTACTATACACACTACACTACACAATAAAATGCACACTACACACACTACTATACCCACTACACTACACACACTACACTATCACACCACTACACACAACTTACTATACCCACTACACTACACACACTACACTATAACACCACTGCACTACTAACTACACTACACACTAAAATACACACCACACTACACTACTATACATACTACACTACACACACTACACACTACTATACACACTACACTGCACACTAAAATACACACTACACTACTATACACACTACTATACCCACTGCACTGCACACTAAAATACACACTACTATACTACACACCACTATGCACACTACACTACTAACTACACTACACACTACACTACTATACACCACACGACACTACTATACACTACAATACGCTATCCACTACACTACACCCACACTGTTACAGCTTCACCTCGGTTCTCTGCTGTCGCCCTCTCGGTGTGGAAGTCGATCCCTTTCCACGTCCGCAATATCAAATGCACTCAAGACATCTTTTCAAGCAACATCTGAAGGCCTCTCCCCGTCTCTCTCTCTCTCGGTGTTGGGTCAGGCAATAGAGTTTGGCTCCGCGCCTCCGAGTTATAAATGTCAGGATTGTTGTTTTCATTATCTCCATATATATAAAAGGCAAAGTTGTGATTATGTGTTGTCTGTTCAAAATGTTTAGCGTACTTCCCGACATGCAACAAACTTGAAATTTGCCATGTGGGTACTTTCCAGACTGTACACCATGCAAACATTCTAAAACTATACTTTTTTTTGGGGGGGGGGGGGAGCTCAATAATGCATTATTTTTGCACGGCAAGCAAGCTGTGACGTCAAATCTGTCACGTGACCCGCGCACGTGGAAGCGTAACGCATTGTAGTGTAGTGGTTAGCGCTACGCCGCGCTACGAACCCGGCCACCCGAGTTCGATTCCCGCTCACGGCCACCACCGGTGACGATTATTTTTACCGATCCTGGGCCTCCCCTAGGTCGACTCGGCATCAAAACGAGTAACTGCTCTGCTGTGTGAACATCGCCACTGGAGAGACAAAGGCGGCCGGGCGTGCTGAATCCAAGTCCCAGGGCGAAACCGGGTAATAAAGTTAGTAACATATAAGGCCCGCGCGTTCGCAAATCGTTGAAGACGGTTCACGGTTCGAATTCCGGCGGCCGCCCTGATCATCACTGTGGTGTGTAATAACCGTAACGACACTTTAGGTGCTCGTCTGCTTCACTCACAGCGGGCGTTAAGGAATCCCCCGCGAGGCGAGGCGTGAGAGTTTAGGTCCGTTGTGTGCCTTTGGTCGGTGTGTGTGGTCCAAATTCTGAAAATGATACCGCTAAGGACTCGGTTGGGATTACCTGCCTTCACTCGTTCGTTATTCGCGCGGGGGGGGGGGGTAACGTTCCTGGAGATGCTCGTGAATAGCAAATGTCGTGGTATAATGACATAGGCCTATGAAAACCTATCTCTAAAAAAAAATAACTTAAATACATAAATGTAACTACTTTCTCTCTCTCATCTCGATGCGGTCTTGTAAAAAGTTCCAGATGCGATTCGCGGATGGCAAAACCGCGGTTATAGCAAGTTCGCGAAAAACGAGGGATTACTGCATACACAGCAGCAGCAGCAATCATCGCCACCCTACTGGCAGAAGGATGCTCCCAGGGGCACTCTTTGCGAATCAGCCTACATCCCGATCTCTGGGGTAACTCACCTGGTTCAACAAAATAAAACTTACTTCTGCTGGCCTACCGACTTCGCTTCAAAAGGCTCTCCCCCCCCCCCTCGCCTCTACGAATTCGTACGCGGACAATGGCTCATTCACACGGTCGCCTCTCTCTGTACAAAAATATATAAAGTTTTGACAAATGTATCAAAGATAAAAGATTCCCCATATAGCCTTAACAGACTGTAGGGGCAAGTGCTGTTAGCGAGCAGCACCTATGAAGGCCGGAACGGTGCACGAGAGGGTGGGTGGCCAGCACCACGCCCGACCGCCTTTGTCTCCCTAGTGCCAATGTTTACACACCGCACCAGGTACTCATTTGAGGCTGAGTCGACCTAGGGGAGGCCCGGGACCGGTTCAGATAATCGTCACTGGTGTTGGCCGTGAGCGGGAATCGAACTCGGGTCGCCAGGTTCATAGCGCAGCGCGCTAACCGCTACACTATCGCTCACCACAAATGTATATACACACACACACGCAACCCATCAGCCGCACGGCCCTGTGATGCCTGCACGATAATCCCAGCAGCATTGTGTCCAAGGTTAGTAAACTCCGGGCCGGTTTCGACATGCAGTGTCTCACCAGCAGTGCAACACCGCCCGCACACACAGCATCATAATCAGATTCATACTGGAGGAATCCGATGAGCTATAAAGCTCTTCCCCCCCTCCCCCCCCCCACACACAGATGTCCAGCCTTGGAATCAATCACTCGATTTCTGAGATACGACTTCCCCATCAAGCCGCGTCAGCCGTGCGGGGTTCATTTGACCAAACTTCACCACTCTGGGCCTGCGAGTGTTGGTGAAGACGCCACGCGTAGCGCACGTACCGCACACGTACATGCTGTTACATATATAAAAAAAATTAACAAAAAAAATTCGCGCAACGGTCTTCCGTCCGTAATTACGCGGGCAAGCTCAAAATACGGAATTTCACCACGCTGGTAATCGCTTGGGAACGCTGTCCGTTCCGTGTAGCGAGCCGCTCGCGACCGTTCCGCGATTTGGGAATCGCGGACAAAGAAAAACCACAGACGACAGAGCGGGAGCGGTGGCGCTGTCGTTTGCGCACCGCGCTTACAAGCGGACCCACCACAATCACCATCACCATCACCACCACTACCACCACCACCATCACCACCACCATTATCATCACAACCATCACCATCATCACAACCACCAACACCCACCACCATCATCATCACCATCACCACCACCATCACCACCACCATCACCACCATCACCACCATCACCACCATCACCACCACTACCACCATCACAACCACCATCACCACCACCATCACCACCATTATCATCACAACCGTCACCATCACAACCATCACCATCATCACAACCACCAACACCACCACCATCATCATCATCACCACCATCACCACCATCATCATCACCACCACCACCATCACCACCACCACCATCATCATCACCATCACAACCATCACCACCACCACAACCACCACCACCATCACCACCACAACCACTACCACCATCACCACCACCACCACCACCACCATCACAACCACCAACACCATCACAACCACTACCACCATCATCACAACCACCAACACCACCGCCATCACAACCACCAACACCACCTTCATCACAACCACCAACACCACCTTCATCACAACCACCACCATCACCACCACCATCACAACCACCACCATCACAACCACCACCATCACAACCACCACCATCACAACCACCACCATCACAACCACCACCATAACAACCACCACCATAACAACCACCACCACAACCACCACCACCACCAAATTCGTTTACAGAGCGCAAGGAGCTTTTTGGGAATTAACGGCGGCGAGCGGTAACCAAGTGGCGGTGCGCGTGAGGATGCAATGGTGGGAGACACGAGAGTCAATGACTTTGACGATAGGGAGCGATGGCGCCGAATCTGTGATGATGATGCGTGGATTGGATGACCGCGACATTGGCGAGGGTCAATGATGGTGGTGATGATAATGATGGTGGTGAATGGACCGAATTAATGGGGGGGGGGGGGGGTCATGAATGAAAGCGGTGCAATTAAAATATGAAGAGGGAAAAGTAACGCGTCGTGGTTATGGGGGGCGGTGGTGAGGGTCGTGGTGAGGGTCGTGGTGAGCTCGGGGTAACACGGAGTGAGTAGCGAGCGAAGAGCGGAAACTCGAGCGAGCGACGGTGAAGTTTGTTCCAGTGAAGAGAGAGAGAGAGAGAGCGAAAGTGTTGCTGCAACAATGCGGCCCACGGCTAACATCAGTGGCGCCTTAGATCCGACTAGGGTCTCGAGGACAGCCAGCCAGCCAGCCAGCACCACCCCTCCCCCCCTTCCCCCATCAACCACCGCGGTTGTCTTCTTCCTCGTTTACTTTCGTACGACTGCCGATGTGGACCGCAGGGAAACGAATACGATTTCACATTCAGGCGCTTCAAGCCCGCAGAGTCAGGAGCAGTAGCGGAGTCTGGTATAGTGTTTCATCATCATCAGCATCATCATCGCCGCTGTGATGTCTTCTTCTTCTTCGTATTTACGTATTCGGGGCATTGCGTCGTTATACATTGTTCGAGATGACCCCTACCCGGAGATTTCTTAATTTGCCATAGACCCGAACTGACCGGCGTGGTGAAGTATGGTCAAACAAAACTCCCTCCCTGCATTTCACGACTTGCACGGCGTGTGGAGGCGTTCATGCATCAGCGGGTTGACGAAAAAGGACCGTACGTATTTACTTTGTAATACTTTATCACCTTACGGCGTTAACGAGTATGCTTTTCGCTTGGTTACTTGAAGGTTGTCCTTAGAATGTGTCTGCGTGCGTGGCGACCTCAAGTTTCACATCTCGTATTTAACGCAAAACAACTCGTTAAATTGGCCGATTGCACCTTCAAATATATATAGAGAGAGGATCGCAGAGCTTGGGGCAATTGTCGGTGCCGCCTCAACGCTGTCCGTGGTTCCTCCTCTCTCCATGAATCACGTGCCGGTGGCACTTTCCAAGTTCCACATTATTAACGTTACATCAATGTTAACAATTTATTTAATTATAATAACATCACGGTGCCCGCTCAATTAACAAAACCACTCCCCACATGGTCGGTCATAGTTTTTTTTTTTACCCCACACCAAACCAGCAAACATCAGTGACGACTACCCAGAATGTGTCCTGGGCCTCCCCTGGATCCACTCGACCTTAAAACGAACACCCCCGGTGCGAGACTGCGTACAAATATCAGCACCGGTGAGACAAAGGCGTCCGGGGAGGGGGGGAATGTCGGGCACCCTCGTGTGCCGTGCCGGCCTTCACAGGTGCGCTGCGCGCCACCAGCCACCAGCCACCAGCCCCAACAGTCTGTCGCAGGCCACACCGTGGCAGCTTTGCCACACACGAACACACCACGCCGGTCACTCGGTGCTAGTCGCTCGGTGGGCATCTCCGCCCCAGGGTCAGACGCGGGCGTCGTTCGCCACCGACGGTAGCCGCGGCCAGGGAAGCGGAATTCCGATCGCGCGCGCAGATTTCGCAGCCCGAGTACGCTAACCGCTGCGCCACCGTTCACCGCGCGACCAATTTTGCCCCGCGATGCACTGTGCGGGTGCTGCCCTCTCGCGTGCAGGCGTGGTAGCAGTCGCCACATCACGGGGAGAACTCGCCAAGCGTCCTGGGGTGTGGGGTGTTTGGTGTGTTGTGTATGGTGTGTGTTGTGTGTGTTGTGTGTGGTGTGTGTGGTGTGTGTGGTGTGGTGTGTATGTTGTGTATTGTGTGTTGTGTGTGTGTTGTGTGTGTTGTGTTTGTTGTGTGTATTGTGTGTATTGTGTGGTGTTGTGTGGTGTTGTGTGGTGTTGTGTGGTGTTGTGTGGTGTTGTGTGGTGTGTGTGGTGTGTGTGGTGTGTGTATTGTGTATTGTGTATTGTGTGTGTGGTGTGTGTGGTGTGTGTGGTGTGTGTGGTGTGTGTGGTGTGTGTGGTGTGTGTATTGTGTGTATTGTGTGTGTGGTGGTATGTGTGTGGTGGTATGTGGTGTGTGGTGTGTGGTGTGTTTGTGTGGTGTGTTTGTGTGGTGTGTGGTGTGTTGTGTGTGGTGTGTGGTGTGTTGTGTGTGGTGTGTGGTGTGTGTTGTGTGTGTTGTGTGTGGTGTGGTTGGTGTGGTTGGTGTGTGTTGTGTGTGGTGTGGTGTGTGTGGTGTGTGTTGTGTGTGTGGTGTGTGGTGTGTGTGGTGTGTGTGGTGTGTGTGGTGTGTGTGGTGTGTGTATTGTGTGTATTGTGTGTATTGTGTGTATTGTGTGTGTGTGTTGTGTGTGTTGTGTGTGTTGTGTGTGGTGGTGTGTGGTGTGTGGTGTGTGGTGTGTTTGTGTGGTGTGTGGTGTGTGGTGTGTGGTGTGTGGTGTGTTGTGTGTTGTGTGGTGTGTGGTGTGTTGTGTGTTGTGTGGTGTGTGGTGTGTGGTGTGTTGCGTGTGTTGTGTGTGGTGTGTGTGGTGTGGTGTGTGTGGTGTGTGTTGTGTGTGTGGTGTGTGTTGTGTGTGTTGTGTGTGTGGTGTGTGTTGTGTGTGTTGTGTGTGGTGTGTGGTGTGTGTGGTGTGTTTTGTGTGGTGTGTGTGGTGTGTTGTGTGTGTGGTGTGTTGTGTGTTGTGTGTGGTGTGTGTTGTGTGTGGTGTGTGGTGTGTGGTGTGTGGTGTGTGGTGTGTTGTGTGTTGTGTGTGGTGAGTTGTGTGTGGTGTGTTGTGTGTGGTGTGTTGTGTGTGTTGTGTGTGTTGTGTGTGTGTTGTGTGTGTGTTGTGTGTGTGTGGTGTGTGTGGTGTGTGTGTGTTGTGTGTTGTGTGTGTGTTGTGTGTGTGGTGTGTGTGTTGTGTGTGGTGTTGTGTGTGTGGTGTGTGTGTTGTGTGTGGTGTTGTGTGTGGTGTTGTGTGTGGTGTTGTGTGTGGTGTTGTGTGTGGTGTTGTGTGTGGTGTTGTGTGTGTGGTGTGTTGTGTGTGTTGTGTGTGTGGTGTGTTGTGTGTGTTGTGTGTGTGGTGTGTTGTGTGTGGTGTGTGTGTGGTGTGTGTTTGGTGTGTGGTGTGTGTGTGGTGTGTGTTGTGTGTGTGGTGTGTGGTGTGTGGTGTGTGGTGTGTGGTGTGTGGTGTGTGTTGTGTGTGTTGTGTGTGGTGGTGTGTGTGGTGTTGTGTGTGGTGTGTGGAGTGTGTGGTAT
The DNA here is from genome assembly GCF_048934315.1 of Petromyzon marinus. NCBI lineage: Eukaryota > Metazoa > Chordata > Hyperoartia > Petromyzontiformes > Petromyzontidae > Petromyzon > Petromyzon marinus. The sequence goes on along the minus strand of NC_133729.1, from coordinate 2,783,281 downwards.
GTTGTGTGTTGTTGTGTGTGTGGTGTGTGTGGTGTTGTGTGTGGTGTGCTGTGTTGTATGTGGTGTGTGTGGTGTTGTGGTGTTGTGTGTGGTGTGTGTGTTGTGTGTGTGTTGTGTGGTGTTGTCTGGTGTGTTGTGTGTGGTGTGTGGTGTGTTTGCGGCATGTGGAGTTTGCACGTTCTCGCCCGTTTTCGTGGGTTTCCTAGAAATTTGGGGCGCGCGTCCGAAAGCTCGTAAAAAGTTCCCAGATTTCCCACAACATTGGGATCATAAGCGTTTCATGTAGCTGCCCCCGAAGTGTTTGGAAGCATCTATGATTGTCTCATATCCATGCCGCTCTGTCCCTGTCTCCATTAAAACTGACCGACTAGATTAAAACGACTCAAGTTTAAGTGTGATTGTAATTTTACAACGTAATGGCATAAAAAAATGAGTAATTATGGAATGCTATAATGTAATCTATGGGCGCCGCGGTGGCTATGAAATGTTAACTACCTCGCCTGGTATGCAGGAGATCGTGGGTTCGGTCCCGACTCTTGACGCCTGCTGCTGTGTATTCGGAGTTTGCGTGTCCCTCGCCCCCTGGTCGTGTCGATTTTTCTCTGGATGCTCCGGTTTTCCCATTTCGCATTTATAATCATGAGTTTAGAGCATTTGGCTGATATAAATTCCCACGTGATGACGCCGATGATGATGATGATGATGAACCACTTCGTTGGGCTTATCATTTGTGGTAGCCAAGTCGCTTTTGAAAAAGGGCGATATACAGTTCAGTGGGCCTTACCTGGTAAAATAAACACACTAGCTAAATAGTAAAAAAATATATATATCGTTTATCTGCCAGTCCGAGTCGCCTTTGATAAAAGAGCGTCTTTAACTCTTTAGGCTCAACTCGGTGACAAATAATTTATGGACTCGTCTTGATTCCAATATCCTCAGGTTTCCTCCCATAGCTACAGTGAGGGAAAAAAAGTATTTGATCCCCTGCTGATTTTGTACGTTTGCCCACTGACAAAAAAATTATCAGTCTATAATTTTAATGGTAGGATTATTTGAACAGTGAGAGACAGAATAACAACAAAAACATCCAGAAAAACGCATGTCAAAATGTTATAAATTGATTTGCATTTTAATGAGGTAAATAAGTATTTAACCCCTCTGCAAAACATGACTTAGTACTTGGTGACAAAACCCTTGTTGGCAATCACAGAGGTCAGACGTTTATTGTAGTTGGCCACCAGGTTTGCACACATCTCAGGAGGGATTTTGTCTCACTCCTCTTTGCAGATCTTCTCCAAGTCATTGAGGTTTCGAGGCTGACGTTTGGCAACTCGAACCTTCAGCTCCCTCCAAAGATTTTCTATGGGATTAAGGTCTGGAGACTGGCTAGGCCACTCTAGGACCTTAATGTGCTTCTTCTTGAGCCACTCCTTTGTTGCCTTGGCCGTGTGTTTTGGGTCATTGTCATGCTGGAATACCCATCCACGACCCATTTTCAATGCCCTGGCTGAGGAAAGGAGGTTCTCACCCAAGATTTGACGGTACATGGCCCCGTCCATCGTCCCTTTGATGCGGTGAAGTTGTCCTGTCCCCTTAGCAGAAAAACACCCCAAAAACATAATGTTTCCACCTCCATGTTTGACGGTGGGGATGGTGTTCTTGGGGTCATAGGCAGCATTCCTCCTCCTCCTCCAAACACGGCCAGCTGAGTTGATGCCAAATAGCTACATTTTGGTCTCATCTGACCACAACACCTTCACCCAGTTGTCCTCTGAATCATTCAGATGTTTATTGGCAAACTTCAGACGGGCATGTATATGTGCTTTCTTGAGCAGGGGGACCTTGCGGGCGCTGCAGGATTTCAGTCCTTCACGGCGTAGTGTGTTACAATTGTTTTCTTGGTGACTATGGTCCCAGCTGCCTTGAGATCATTGACAAGATCCTCCCGTGTAGTTCTGGGCTGATTCCTCACCGTTCTCATGATTATTGCAACTCCACGAGGTGAGATCTTGCATGGAGCCCCAGGCCGAGGGAGATTGACAGTTCTCTTGTGTTTCTTCCATTTGCGAATAATCGCACCAACTGTTGTCACCTTCTCACCAAGCTGCTTGGCAATGGTCGTGTAGCCCATTCCAGCCTTGTGTAGGTCTACAATCTTGTCCCTGACATCCTTGGAGAGCTCTTTGGTCTTGGCCATGGTGGAGAGTTTGGAATCTGATTGATTGATTGCTTCTGTGGACAGGTGTATTTTATACAGGTAACAAGCTGAGATTAGGAGCACTCCCTTTAAGAGTGTGCTCCTAATCTCAGCTCGTTACCTGTATAAAATACACCTGGGAGCCAGAAATCTTTCTGATTGAGTGGGGGTCAAATACTTATTTCCCTCATTAAAATGCAAATCAATTGATAACATTTTTGACATGCGTTTTTCTGGATTTTGTTGTTGTTGTTGTTGTTATTCTGTCTCTCACTGTTCAAATAAACCTACCATTAAAATTATAGACTGATCATTTCTTTGTCAGTGGGAAAACGTACAAAATCAGCAGGGGATCAAATACTTTTTTTTCCCTCACTGTACAACTACCTATTGGCCAACCCGTCACCATGCTGGACACAGATCCTGCCCCGGGAGGGAAGATGTTGACTACCTCGCCTGGTATACAGGAGGTCGTGAGTTCGATCCCGACTCTGACGCCTGCTGCTGTATACTTGGAGTTTGCGTGTCTCTCTCTCATCATCATGATCACGGTGGCTAGGAGATGTTAACTACCTCGCCTGGTGTGCAGGAGGTCGTGGGTTCGATCCCCGACCCTGATGCCTGCTGCTGTATATTTGGAGTTTGCGTGTCTCTCTCTCATCATCATCACGGTGGCTAGGAGATGTTAACTACCTCGCCCGGTGTACAGGAGGTCGTGGGTTCGATCCCCGACCCTTGAGTTTTGCGCATTATCTTTCTCGCCCCCCCCCCCCCCCGCATGAATGTGTAGTATCCTCGTCTCTGTTTCTCCCTCCACATTTAGAATCAACATCACGCGTTCGGAGTATTTGGCTGGCATATATATTTATATTTGCACATGATAAGCCACTTTCGTTGAGCTACCATTTGTTTTAACCAGGTCGCTGCTGAAATAATAATGAGTTGTACAGCTCAGTGGGGGGGGGGGGGGGTTGTCTTAATTGGTAAAACTAAATAAGAAAAAATAATTATCTGCAAATTATTCAGTTATGGTTAACACGCACCTGCGAAAACCGGGCAGGACCTTCCTGCAAAGGAGTCCTGAGACTCCTCGCGATAAACACTCACACGAATAAAGAATAACGCAAAGGCGTTTACAATTTGGCCGCCCCGATATGTAAATCTACGGTTCCCGTTCACGACACGTTGTCACGTTCTATATGGTACACGATGCCATTTGTCGGCATATATCACTATCGCGATATCCACTTAAACCCATTTCACGGACACGATTGAGCTAACGGAAAAAAACCGTGTCACGGATATCAGCGGGGTACAACAACAAAAAACAGCAATCGACGAGATCAAGTCGAGAGAGAGAGAGGCGAGTTTCGATGTCTCTTGCACGTGCGCAATGAGCAAACCAGAGCGTCGTGGTGAACGTTGCTGTGAATTGCAATTATGGCAATTATGGCTTTATTTTTTGGCGATTTCGAAAAGTTTTTTTGGTTTGGCCATCTTTGTTTGTTGTAGTACGGAGTTAGACTGATGGCCTTAATCCAAGTTGTCTTGTGGTTGTGGTTGTTGTTGTCGGACTTGCATCCCACTGGGATTTTTGCACACAGCGTTGGTGTAACACGGTGCTTTTTTTCAGGAATATTTGTGCTGTTTTTTTTTCCCCATGGATTTTCTATTTGCACAGTCACACAAAGTCACTTTAAGATGTTTTCTTGTTCGTGTTTTTGTTTTTTGTTTGTTGCTGTTGCACCCGATTCAAGAGCCGAATGGCTCACAGGGCTATACCAAAATAAATAAACTGAACGAGGACGTTGGCCTGGGGCGGGAGTGACTCGAACACTTTGGGATAACGCAGCTGGGAGGAGCCGCCTCGCGCGCAGGGCCCTCAAGTAAAGATCATGGACGCGAGCCGAGTGGACACTGCTCGTAGATAGAGATCCACTAACATTGCCCATGCAATAACACTGCCCATAGAGTAACACTGCCCATAGACTAACACTGCCCATAGACTAACATTGTCCATAGACTAACATTGTCCATGGAATAATACTTCCCATAGACTAACATTGCCCATAGACTAACATTGCCCATGGAATAACATTGCCCATAGACTAACATTGTCCATAGACTAACATTGTCCATGGAATAATACTTCCCATAGACTAACATTGCCCATAGACTAACATTGCCCATAGACTAACGTCGCCCATAGACTAACGTCGCCCATGGACTAACATTGCCCATAGACTAACATTGCCCATAGACTAACATTGCCCATAGACTAACATTGCCCATAGACTAACATTGCCCATAGACTAACATTGCCCATAGACTAACATCGCTCATACACTAACATCGCTCATACACTAACACTGCCCATAGACTAACACTGCCCATAGACTAACATTGCCCATGGACTAACATCGCCCATGGACTAACATCGCCCATGGACTAACATCGCTCATAGACTAACATCGCCCATAGACTAACATCGTCCATAGACTAACATTGCCCATAGACTAACATTGCCCATACACTAACATTGCCCATGGACTAACATCGCCCATGGACTAACATTGCCCATACACTAACACTGCCCATAGACTAACACTGCCTATAGACTAACATTGCCCATAGACTAACACTGCCCATAGACTAACATCGCCCATGGACTAACATTGCCCATAGACTTACATTGCCCATAGACTAACATTGCCCATAGACTAACATTGCCCACATACTAACATTGCCCATGGACTAACATTGCCCAGACTAACATCGCCCATAGACTAACACTGCCTGTAGACTAACATTGCCCATGGACTAACATTTCCCAGTCCGACTTCGAGTAAACATCAAGGACAGCGTTCAAAGTTAAGCGAAGGCCATCCATGACTCTCAGGCACCATTGAAGAAAGGACGCAGCTCACCCGGACAGCGTCTTTAGGGAGGAGTGGTGGTGGTGGTGGGGGTGTAAATAGGGACGCGAGTCTCGATTCTAACATTCGTGCCCACAGCGAATGGCTTTAGGAGACGTCGTGAAGAATTGGGGAAAAAGCGATTCGTGTTTGGGAAGCTCCCGGGGTTGTGGCTCAGCGCCTGAGATTGCGGGTGGTGCACAAAGCGCGGCAGGGACTTACCGAGGACGGGGTGAGCGCGGAAGGCAGCACCAGTCCGGTTCGGAACTCGTCGATCCAGATCTGGGTTTGGGTGGGACCCGTGTGTGTGACGCGCGTTAAATCACCTACCCCCCCCCCCGCCGCCCCTCCCCCATTTTCTCCCTCCCCCTCTCATCCCCCCTCTCCTCCTCCCTCCCCTGCCTACCCCCGCTCCTGGACAGCTGACTCACGTGGGGAGGTGGCTCAGGTGGGGAGGTGGCTCAGGTGGGGAGGTGGCTCAGGTGGGGAGGTGGCTCACGTGGGGAGGTGGCTCAGGTGGGGAGGTGGCTCAGGTGGGGAGGTGGCTCAGGTGGGGAGGTGGCTCAGGTGGGGAGGTGGCTCAGGTGGGAAGGTGGCTCACGTGGGGAGGTGGCTCAGGTGGGGAGGTGGCTCAGGTGGGGAGGTGGCTCAGGTGGGGAGGTGGCTCACGTGGGGAGATGGCTCAGGTGGGGAGGTGGCTCAGGTGGGGAGGAGGCTCACGTGAGGAGGTGGCTCAGGTGGGGAGGTGGCTCAGGTGGGGAGGTGGCTCAGGTGGGGAGGTGGCTCACGTGGGGAGATGGCTCAGGTGGGGAGGTGGCTCAGGTGGGGAGGTGGCTCACGTGGGGAGATGCCTCAGGTGGGGAGGTGGCTCAGGTGGGGAGGTGGCTCAGGTGGGGAGGTGGCTCACGTGGGGAGGTGGCTCAGGTGGGGAGGTGGCTCAGGTGGGGAGATGGCTCAGGTGGGGAGGTGGCTCAGGTGGGGAGGTGGCTCAGGTGGGGAGGTGGCTCACGTGGGGAGGTGGCTCAGGTGAGGAGGTGGCTCAGGTGGGGAGGTGGCTCAGGTGGGGAGGTGGCTCAGGTGGGGAGGTGGCTCAGGTGGGGAGGTGGCTCAGGTGGGGAGGTAGCTCAGGTGGGGAGGTGGCTCAGGTGGGGAGGTGGCTCAGGTGGGAAGGTGGCTCACGTGGGGAGGTGGCTCAGGTGGGGAGGTGGCTCAGGTGGGGAGGTGGCTCAGGTGGGGAGGTGGCTCACGTGGGGAGATGGCTCAGGTGAGGAGGTGGCTCAGGTGGGGAGGTGGCTCACGTGAGGAGGTGGCTCAGGTGGGGAGGTGGCTCAGGTGGGGAGGTGGCTCAGGTGGGGAGGTGGCTCACGTGGGGAGATGGCTCAGGTGGGGAGGTGGCTCAGGTGGGGAGGTGGCTCAGGTGGGGAGGTGGCTCACGTGGGGAGATGGCTCAGGTGGGGAGGTGGCTCAGGTGGGGAGGTGGCTCAGGTGGGGAGGTGGCTCACGTGGGGAGGTGGCTCAGGTGGGGAGGTGGCTCAGGTGGGGAGGTGGCTCAGGTGGGGAGGTGGCTCAGGTGGGGAGGTGGCTCAGGTGGGGAGGTGGCTCACGTGGGGAGATGGCTCAGGTGGGGAGGTGGCTCAGGTGGGGAGGTGGCTCAGGTGGGGAGGTGGCTCACGTGGGGAGGTGGCTCAGGTGGGGAGGTGGCTCAGGTGGGGAGATGGCTCAGGTGAGGAGGTGGCTCAGGTGGGGAGGTGGCTCAGGTGGGGAGGTGGCTCAGGTGGGGAGGTGGCTCAGGTGGGGAGGTGGCTCAGGTGGCTCAGGTGGGGAGATGGCTCAGGTGAGGAGGTGGCTCAGGTGGGGAGGTGGCTCAGGTAGGGAGGTGGCTCAGGTGGGGAGGTGGCTCAGGTGGGGAGGTGGCTCAGGTGGCTCAGGTGGGGAGGTGGCTAAGGTGGACATTTGGCTCATGTGGACTGCTGACTCAGAGGAACAGCTGGCTTAGGTGAACTGCTGGCTCAGATCGACTGCTGGCTCAGATCGACTGCTGGCTTAGGGGAACAGCTGGCTCAGATCGACAGCTGGCTCACGTGGACTGATGGCTCGTGTGAACTGCTGGTCACGTGGACTGCTGGCTCACGCGGACAGCTGGTCACGTGGACAGCTGGCTCACGTGGACAGCTGGTCACGTGGACAGCTGGCTCAGGTGGACAGCTGGTCACGTGGACTGCTGGCTCACGTGGACAGCTGGTCACGTGGACAGTTGGTCACGTGGACAGCTGGCTCAGGTGGACAGCTGGTCACGTGGACTGCTGGTCACGTGGACAGCTGGTCACGTGGACAGCTGGCTCATGTAGACTGCTGGCTCACGTAGACTGCTGGTAACGTGGACCAGCTGTCACGTGGACAGCTGGTCACGTGGACAGCTGGCTCACGTAGACTGCTGGTCACGTGGACTGCTGGCTCACGTGGACAGCTGGTCACGTGGACCAGCTGTCACGTGGACAGCTGGCTCAGGTAGACTGCTGGCTCACGTGGACAGCTGGTCACGTGGACCAGCTGTCACGTGGACAGCTTGTCACGTGGACAGCTGGCTCATGTGTAGACTGCTGGCTCACGTGGACTGCTGGCTCACGTAAACAGCTGGTCACGTGGACAGCTGGCTCACGTAGACAGCTGGTCACGTGGACAGCTGCCTCACGTGGACAGCTGGTCACGTGGACAGCTGGTCACGTGGACTGCTGGCTCAGGTGGACAGCTGGTCACGTGTGGACTGCTGGTCACGTGGACAGACAGAAGGAACGCACCCGAGGGGACGAGGAGCGAGCGAGGAGAATAAAACGTTGAAGCCAGAGTGGTCATCGTCGATGTTTGTGTGTGTCGCGCGCCCTCCTCCACCCGACACGGCCGACTCGCCATCGCGTGAACACAAACGTGCCCATTCATTGTCACCGCTGCTGAAGAGTCATCCACACACAAAGACAAAGATCCCCCGCATAGCCTGAATAGACTGTTTGGGCAAGTGCTGTTAGCGATCCATGAACCTGCACGCACACGCGCACACAACGTGTGTTTAACAGTCGAGTTCGTAACAGAGACTGGAGGACATTTCCCCCAAGATTCGGGGCAGCTTGCCTGATGATGCTGGTCGTAACGACCGGGCGAAACGCCCGTGGACCCAGTGACGGATGATCCTCGTAGCCAAAGTGGCTACAAATGTAGTAGCTACGGGCCCCGCACTTTCAAGGGCCCCCCACGCTGTCAATTCAGTGATTCTGCACTTGCTCTATTACTATAGTACTATACCGCCTTCGACTGAAGAGAGACTGGGTGTTTAAGGTTAGCGATTTATCGTATTATCCGGCTGTATAGCAAAATAAAAAAAATACAACTACTTTACTATGCAAGTAAAAAAAATTAGTGTTTTAATATTTACGTGTGTTTTTTTTGTATTTAGGGCCCCTTCATAACATTTGCTACAGGCCCCGCACGAGTTTAATCCGTCACTGCCGTGACCCAGTTGTGAAACACGTGCGGGTCGCTCCCCGTGATGTGACTTTCGCCATCGTTCATGAGAGCGAATCGGGGTGTGGGAGGGCTTCGGGGGGAGGGAGGGGGGTCTACAATCGCCTCCTTGTCCTGCTGCTGCTGCTGTCTGCTGCTGCTCACTGCCTGCTGCTGCTGCCTGCTGTTGCTGTTGCCTGCTGCTGCCTGCTGCCGGCCCGCGATCAGAGAACAATAAGAAATGCAAGAAGAGTCTCTGGCCGTGCACCCTCGTGACGCCATCTCGATACGCACAGCACGCTGGCATTCAGAGCCTTCCCGAGGGCACGGGTCAATCGGGGCTACCGCCCTGGGCCCCGTAGCCCCCCCCCCCGCCCCCCAGCACCACCACCCCTATGGACAACCCTGCTGGGATTTCATGTCATGCTTTTGCCCATTGAGCGTAACGTGAAGATAAAGGCACAGCCCTGAAAGTGGCGAGTTCAGGGTCAGTGCTGGGGCGGCGGGGTGGTGGGGGGGGAGTTGCCTCCGCTAGAATTAGCATCGGAAATATTTATTTACACTGAAGGAATCCGATGAGCTATAAAGCTCTTCTTCCTTTTTTGTTTGTTTGTCACAGATGTCCAGGGAGCTCAAGAAAGTCCCCTCCAGATGGTACGCGGCCTCCCCGTCCACGCCGGGGGGTGGGAAGACGTCTTAGTGTCGGACGGCTCAGTCGGGTCGAGGTGCTTTCGAGACGCGGATTTCCAACTGCGTCTTCTTCCTTGTGTTGCAGCAATGCCCGGTGACGGGTCAGTGTGTGGTGAGCGAGGGCCAGGTGACGGGTGAGTGAGTGGTGAGCGAGGGTGAGTGAGCGGTGAGTGAGTAGTGAGCGAGTAGTGAGCGAGGGTGAGCGAGTGAGTGGTGAGAGAGTGAGTGAGTGGTGAGCGAGTGGTGAGCGAGTGAGTGAGTGGTGCGTGAGTGGTGAGCGAGTGAGTGAGTGAGTGGTGAGCGATTGAGTGGTGAGTGAGTGGTGAGTGAGTGAGTGAGTGGTGAGCGAGGATGAGCGAGTGGTGAGTGAGTGGTGAGCGAGTGAGTGAGTGGTGAGTGAGTGGTGAGCGAGTGAGTGGTGAGTGGTGAGTAAGTGAGTGGTGAGCGAGGGTGAGCGAGTGGTGAGTGAGTGGTGAGCGAGTGAGTGAGTGGTGAGCGAGTGACCGAGGGTGAGCGAGTGAGTAGTGAGTGAGTGGTGAGCGAGTTTTTTGAGTGGTGAGCGAGTGAGTGAGTGGTGAGTGAGTGGTGAGCGAGTGAGTGAGTGGTGAGTGAGTGGTGAGTGAGTGGTGAGCGAGTGAGTGAGTGGTGAGTGAGTGGTGAACGAGTGAGTGAGTGGTGAGTGAGTGGTGAGCGAGTGAGTGAGTGGTGAGTGAGTGGTGAGCGAGTGAGTGAGTGGTGAGTGCGTGGTGAGCGAGGGTGAGCGAGTGAGTGAGTGGTGAGTGAGTGGTGAGCGAGTGAGTGAGTGGTGAGTGAGTGGTCAGCGAGTGGTGAGCGAGTAAGTGGTGAGTGAGTGGTGAGTGAGTGAGTGGTGAGCGAGGGTGAGCGAGTGAGTGAGTGAGTGGTGAGTGAGTGGTGAGTGAGTGAGTGAGCGAGTGAGTGGTGAGAGTGTCTCACGTGAGGGTGAGTGTGGGTGAGCGAGGGTGAGCGAGTGGTGTGTGTATGAGTGAGTGGTGAGTGAGTGGTGAGCGAGTGAGTGAGTGGTGAGTGAGTGGTGAGCGAGTGGTGAGCGTGTGAGTGAGTGGTGAGCGGGTGGTGAGCGAGTGAGTGAGTGGTGAGCGAGGGTGAGCGAGTGAGTGAGTGGTGAGTGAGTGAGTGGTGAGCGAGTGGTGAGCGAGTGAGTGGTGAGTTAGTGGTGAGCGAGTGAGTGAGTGGTGAGTGAGTGGTGAGTGAGTGGTGAGCGAGTGAGTGAGTGGTGAGCGAGTGGTGAGCGAGTGAGTGAGTGAGTGGTGAATGAGTGGTGAGCGAGTGAGTGGTGAGTGAGTGGTGAGTGAGTGGTGAGCGAGTGGTGAGCGAGTGAGTGAGTGGTGAGTGAGTGGTGAGCGAGTGAGTGAGTGGTGAGTGAGTGGTGAGCGAGTGAGTGAGTGGTGAGTGAGTGGTGAGCGAGTGAGTGAGTGGTGAGCGAGGGTGAGCGAGTGGTGAGCGAGGGTGAGCGAGTGAGTGGTGAGTGAGTGGTGAACGAGTGAGTGGTGAGCGAGGGTGAGCGAGTGAGTGGTGAGTGAGTGGTGAGTGAGTGAGTGAGTGGTGAGCGAGTGAGTGAGTGGTGAGTGAGTGGTGAGCGAAGGTGAGCGAGTGAGTGAGTGGTGAATGAGTGCGCGAGTGAGTGCGTGGTGAGAGTGTCTCACGTGAGGGTGAGTGTGGGTGAGCGACTCAGGGTGAGTGAGTGGTGAGCGAGTGGTGTGTGTATGAGTGAGTGGTGAGCGAGTGGTGTGTGTATGAGTGAGTGGTGAGTGAGTGAGTGGTGAGCGAGGGTGAGCGAGTGAGTGAGTGGTGAGTGAGTGGTGAGTGAGTGAGTGAGCGAGTGGTCAGAGTGTCTCACGTGAGTGTGGGTGAGCGACTCAGGGTGAGCGAGGGTGAGCGAGTGGTGTGTGCATGAGTGAGTGGTGAGTAAGTGGTGAGTGAGTGAGTGGTGAGTGAGTGAGTGGTGAGTGAGTGAGTGGTGAGTGAGTGGTGAGTGAGTGAGTGAGCGAGTGAGTGGTCAGAGTGTCTCACGTGAGGGTGAGTGTGGGTGAGCGACTCAGGGTGAGCGAGGGTGAGCGAGTGGTGTGTGTATGAGTGAGTGTATCTCGTGTGTAGGGGAGGGGAGCGGTGGTGTAGCGGTTAGCGCGCTGCGCTATGAACCCGGATCGACCCGGGTTCGATTCCCTCTCACGGCTAACACCGGTGACGATTATCTGAACCCGGTCTTGGGCCTCCCCTAGGTGGACTCAGCCTGAAATGAGTACTTGGTGCGATGTGTAATAAACATCGCCACTGGGGAGACAAAGGCGGCCGGGCGTGGTGTTGGACACCCACCCCGTCGTGTGCCGTGCCGGCCTTCACAGGTGCTACTCGCTAACAGCTCTTGCCCCTACAGTCTGTTCTGGCTACACGGGGGATCTTTGTCTTTTTTGAATCTCGAGTGAGCGAGTGAGTGTGAGCTGGGTGAGTGTGCGAGTGAGTGAGGGTGAGTGTGAGCTGGGTGAATGGGTGAGTGAGCGAGTGAGTGAGTGTGAGCTGGGTGAGAGTGAGCGAGTGAGTGAGTGTAAGCTGGGTGAGTGAGTGAGTGTGAGCTGGGTGAGTGAGCGAGTGAGTGAGTGTGAGCTGGGTGAGTGTGAGGGTGAGCGAGGGTGAGTGTGAGCTGGGTGAGTGAGTGAGTGAGTGTGAGCTGGGTGAGTGAGCGAGTGAGTGAGTGTGAGCTGAGTGAGTGAGTGAGTGTGAGCTGGGTGAGTGAGCGAGTGAGTGAGTGTGAGCTGGGTGAGTGTGAGGGTGAGCGAGGGTGAGTGTGGGCTAGGTGAGTGAGTGAGTGAGTGTGAGCTGGGTGAGTGAGCGAGTGAGTGAGTGTGAGCTGGGTGAGTGAGCGAGTGAGTGTGAGCTGGGTGAGTGAGCGAGTGAGTGAGTGTGAGCTGGGTGAGTGAGCGAGTGAGTGAGTGTGAGCTGGGTGAGTGAGCGAGTGAGTGAGGGTGAGCTGGGTGAGTGTGCGAGTGAGCGAGGGTGAGTGTGAGCTGGGTGAGTGAGTGAGCGAGTGAGTGAGTGTGAGCTGGGTGAGTGAGCGAGTGAGTGAGGGTGAGCTGGGTGAGTGTGCGAGTGAGCGAGGGTGAGTGTGAGCTGGGTGAGTGAGTGAGCGAGTGAGTGAGTGTGAGCTGGGTGAGTGAGCGAGTGAGTGAGCGAGTGAGTGAGTGTGAGCTGGGTGAGTGAGCGAGTGAGTGAGCGAGTGAGTGAGTGTGAGCTGGGTGAGTGAGTGTGAGCTGGGTGAGTGAGTGAGTGAGTGTGAGCTGGGTGAGTGTGCGAGTGAGTGAGGGTGAGTGTGAGCTGGGTGAGCGAGTGTGAGCTGGATGAGTGTGAGGGTGAGTGAGTGAGTAAGTGAGGGTGAGCTGGGTGAGTGTGCGAGTGAGTGAGGGTGAGTGTGAGCTGGGTGAGTGAGTGAGTGCGAGCTGGGTGAGTGTGAGCTGGGTGAGTGAGTGAGGGTGAGTGTGAGCTGGGTGAGTGTGAGCTGGGTGAGTGTGAGCTGGGTGAGTGTGAGCTGGGTGAGTGAGTGAGTGTGAGCTGGGTGAGTGTGAGTGTGAGCTGGGTGAGTGTGAGCTGGGTGAGTGTGAGCTGGGTGAGTGTGAGCTGGGTGAGTGAGTGAGTGTGAGCTGGGTGAGTGTGAGCTGGGTGAGTGTGAGCTGGGTGAGTGAGTGAGTGTGAGCTGGGTGAGTGTGAGGGTGAGTGTGAGCTGGGTGAGTGTGAGCTGGGTGAGTGTGAGCTGGGTGAGTGAGTGAGTGTGAGCTGGGTGAGTGTGAGCTGGGTGAGTGTGAGCTGGGTGAGTGAGTGAGTGTGAGCTGGGTGAGTGTGAGGGTGAGTGTGAGCTGGGTGAGTGTGAGCTGGGTGAGTGTGAGGGTGAGTGTGAGCTGGGTGAGTGTGAGGGTGAGTGTGAGCTGGGTGAGTGAGTGAGTGCGAGCTGGGTGAGTGTGAGCTGGGTGAGTGTGCGAGTGAGTGAGGGTGAGTGTGAGCTGGGTGAGTGTGAGGGTGAGTGAGGGCTCACAGTGTCTAAGACGGGGAGAGCGCGGAGGAGTGAATCACCCAACATTCCTAGGCGGATTCCACAGAAACAATAAAAATACGACCACACACACAGCACCATCTCCCTCACTCACTCACCACCTCACTCACCACCTCACTCACTCACCACCTCACTCACTCACCACCTCACTCACCACACTCATTCACCACCTCACTCACTCACCACCTCACTCACTCACCACCTCACTCACTCACTCACCACCTCACTCACCACACTCACTCACTCACCACCTCACTCACTCACCACGTCACTCACCACCTCACTCACTCACTCACCACCTCACTCACTCACCACCTCACTCACTCACCACCTCACGCACTCGTTCCCTCACTCGCTACTCGCTCCCTACCTACAGAGGGAAAACAATATTTGATCCCCTGCTGATTTTGTACGTTTTTGCCCACTGACAATTTTTTTTTATCAGTCTATCATTTTAATGGTAGGTTTATTTGAACAGTGAGAGACAGAATAACAACAAAAAATTCCAGAAAAACGCATGTCAAAAATGTTATAAATGTATTTGCATTTTAATGAGGGAAATAAGTATTTGACCCCTCTGCTAAACATGACTTAGTACTTGGTGGCAAAACCCTTTTTGGCAATCACAGAGGTCAGACGTTTCTTGTAGTTGGCCACCAGGTTTGCACACATCTCAGGAGGGATTTTGTCCCACTCCTCTTTGCAGATCTTCTCCAAGTTATTAAGGTTTCGAGGCTGACGTTTGGCAACTCGAACCTTCAGCTCCCTCCACAGATTTTCTATGGTATTAAGGTCTGGAGACTGGCTAGGCCACTCCAGGACCTTAATGTGCTTCTTCTTGAGCCACTCCTTTGTTGCCTTGGCCGTGTGTTTTGGGTCATTGTCATGCTGGAATACCCATCCACGACCCATTTTCAATGCCCTGGCTGAGGGAAGGAGGTTCTCACCCAAGGTTTGACGGTACGTGGTCCCGTCCATCGTCCCTTTGATGCGGTGAAGTTGTCCTGTCCCCTTAGCAGAAAAACACCCCCAAAGCATAATGTTTCCACCTCCATGTTTGACGGTGGGGATGGTGTTTTTGCGGTCATAGGCAGCATTCCTCCTCCAAACACGGCGAGTTGAGTTGATGCCAAAGAGCTCCATTTTCGTCTCATCTGACCACAACACCTTCACCCAGTTGTCCTCTGAATCATTCAGATGTTCATTGGCAAACTTCAGACAGGCATGTATATGTGCTTTCTTGAGCAGGGGGACCTTGCGGGCGCTGTAGGATTTCAGTCCTTCACGGCGTAGTGTGTTACCAATTATTTTCTTGGTGAATATGGTCCCAGCTGCCTTGAGATCATTGACAACATCTTCCCGTGTAGTTATGGGCTAATTCATCACCGTTCTTATGATCATTGCAACTCCACGAGGTGAGATCTTGCATGGAGCCCCAGGCCGAGGGAGATTGACAGTTATTTTGTGTTTCTTCCATTTGCGAATAATCGCACCAACTGTTGTCACCTTCTCACCAAGCTGCTTGGCAATGGTCTTGTAGCCCATTCCAGGATTGTTTAGGTCTTCAATCGTGTCCGTGACATCCTTGGAGAGCTCTTTGGTCTTGGCCATGGTGGAGAGTTTGGAATCTGATTGATTGCTTCTGTGGACAGGTGTCTTTTATACATGTAATAAGCTGAGATTAGGAGCACTCCCTTTAAGAGTGTGCTCCTAATTTAAGCTCGTTGCCTGTATAAAAGACACCTGGGAGCCAGAAATCTTTCTGATTGAGAGGGGGTCAAATACTTATTTCCCTCATTAAAATGCAAATCAATTTATAATATTTTTGACATGCGTTTTTCTGGATTTTTGTTGTTGTTATTCTGTCTCTCACTGTTCAAATAAACCTAACATTAAAATTATAGACTGATCATTTCTTCGTCAGTGGGCACACGTACAAAATCAGCAGGGGATCAAATACTTTTTTCCCTCACTGTAGCTAGCACATTCACTCCCGCACTCTCTCATCCGCTCACTCAATCCCGCGTTCAATCACTCATCCGTTCACTCACTCGCTCGCTCACTCGCTCACTCACTCATCTGCTCACTCACGCATCTGCTCGCTAACTCCCTCACTCTCTCACCCGCTCACTCAACCCCGCGTTCAATCACTCATCCATCCGCTCACTCACTCGCTCACCCGCTCACTCACTCACCCGCTCACTCACTCGCTCACTCGCTCACTCACTCGCTCACCCGCTCACTCGCTCACCCGCTCACTCACTCGCTCACACTCTTGCCCACTCACCAACTCGCTCGCACTCTCGTGCACTCACTCCCTCCTGTCACCTGTCCGCTCAGGAAATCCCATGGTAAAGTGGACCTCCATGGTGGACTCACATGGTAAAGTGGACATCCATGGTGGACTCACATGGTAAAGTGGACCTCCATGGTGGACTCCCATGGTAAAGTGTATTTCCATGGTGGACTCACATGGTAAAGTGGACTTCCATGGTGGACTCACATGGTAAAGTGTATTTCCATGGTGGACTCCCATAGTAAAGTGGACTTCCATGGTGGACTCACATGGTAAAGTGTATTTCCATGGTGGACTCACATGGTAAAGTGTATTTCCATGGTGGACTCCCATAGTAAAGTGGACTTCCATGGTGGACTCACATGGTAAAGTGGACTTCCATGGTGGACTCACATGGTAAAGTGTATTTCCATGGTGGACTCACATGGTGAAGTGGACTTCCATGGTGGACTCACATGGTAAAGTGTATTTCCATGGTGGACTCCCATAGTAAAGTGGACTTCCATGGTGGACTCACATGGTAAAGTGTATTTCCATGGTGGACTCCCATAGTAAAGCGGACTTCCATGGTGGACTCACATGGTAAAGTGTATTTCCATGGTGGACTCACATGGTAAAGTGTATTTCCATGGTGGACTCCCATAGTAAAGTGGACTTCCATGGTGGACTCACATGGTAAAATGGACTTCCATGGTGGACTCACATGGTAAAGTGTATTTCCATGGTGGACTCCCATGGTAAAGTGGACTTCTATGGTGGACTCACATGGTAAAGTGTATTTCCATGGTGGACTCACATGGTAAAGTGTATTTCCATGGTGGACTCACGTGGTAAAGTGTATTTCCATGGTGGACTCCCATAGTAAAGTGGACTTCCATGGTGGACTCACATGGTAAAGTGGACTTCCATGGTGGACTCACATGGTAAAGTGTATTTCCATGGTGGACTCACATGGTGAAGTGGACTTCCATGGTGGACTCACATGGTAAAGTGTATTTCCATGGTGGACTCCCATAGTAAAGTGGACTTCCATGGTGGACTCACATGGTAAAGTGTATTTCCATGGTGGACTCCCATAGTAAAGCGGACTTCCATGGTGGACTCACATGGTAAAGTGTATTTCCATGGTGGACTCACATGGTAAAGTGTATTTCCATGGTGGACTCCCATAGTAAAGTGGACTTCCATGGTGGACTCACATGGTAAAATGGACTTCCATGGTGGACTCACATGGTAAAGTGTATTTCCATGGTGGACTCCCATGGTAAAGTGGACTTCTATGGTGGACTCACATGGTAAAGTGTATTTCCATGGTGGACTCACATGGTAAAGTGTATTTCCATGGTGGACTCACGTGGTAAAGTGGACTTCCATGGTGGACTCCCATGGTAGAGTGGACTTCCATGGTGGACTCCCATGGTAAAGTGGACTTCCATGGTGGACTCCCATGGTAAAGTGGACTTCCATGGTGGACTCACATGGTAAAGTGGACTTCCATGGTGGACTCCCATGGTAAAGTGGACTTCCATGGTGGACTCCCATGGTAAAGTGGACTTCCATGGTGGACTCCCATGTTAAAGTGGACTTCCATGGTGGACTCCCATGGTAAAGTGGACTTCCATGGTGGACTCACATGGTAAAGTGTATTTCCATGGTGGACTCCCATAGTAAAGTGGACTTCCATGGTGGACTCACATGGTAAAGTGGACTTCCATGGTGGACTCACATGGTAAAGTGTATTTCCATGGTGGACTTACATGGTGATGTGGACTTCCATGGTGGACTCACATGGTAATGTGTATTTCCATGGTGGACTCCCATAGTAAAGTGGACTTCCATGGTGGACTCACATGGTAAAGTGTATTTCCATGGTGGACTCCCATAGTAAAGTGGACTTCCATGGTGGACTCACATGGTAAAGTGTATTTCCATGGTGGACTTACATGGTAAAGTGTATTTCCATGGTGGACTCCCATAGTAAAGTGTATTTCCATGGTGGACTCACATGGTAAAGTGTATTTCCATGGTGAACTCCCATGGTAAAGTGGACTTCTATGGTGGACTCACATGGTAAAGTGTATTTCCATGGTGGACTCACATGGTAAAGTGTATTTCCATGGTGGACTCACATGGTAAAGTGGACTTCCATGGTGGACTCCCATGGTGAAGTGGACTTCCATGGTGGACTCACATGGTAAAGTGGACTTCCATGGTGGACTCACATGGTAAAGTGTATTTCCATGGTGGACTTACATGGTGATGTGGACTTCCATGGTGGACTCACATGGTAATGTGTATTTCCATGGTGGACTCCCATAGTAAAGTGGACTTCCATGGTGGACTCACATGGTAAAGTGTATTTCCATGGTGGACTCCCATAGTAAAGTGGACTTCCATGGTGGACTCACATGGTAAAGTGTATTTCCATGGTGGACTTACATGGTAAAGTGTATTTCCATGGTGGACTCCCATAGCAAAGTGTATTTCCATGGTGGACTCACATGGTAAAGTGTATTTCCATGGTGAACTCCCATGGTAAAGTGGACTTTTATGGTGGACTCACATGGTAAAGTGTATTTCCATGGTGGACTCACATGGTAAAGTGTATTTCCATGGTGGACTCACATGGTAAAGTGGACTTCCATGGTGGACTCCCATGGTGAAGTGGACTTCCATGGTGGACTCACATGGTAAAGTGTATTTCCATGGTGGACTCACATGGTAAAGTGTATTTCCATGGTGGACTTACATGGTAAAGTGTATTTCCATGGTGGACTCACATGGTAAAGTGTATTTCCATGGTGAACTCCCATGGTAAAGTGGACTTCTATGGTGGACTCACATGGTAAAGTGTATTTCCATAGTGGACTCACATGGTAAAGTGTATTTCCATGGTGGACTCACATGGTAAAGTGGACTTCCATGGTGGACTCCCATGGTGAAGTGGACTTCCATGGTGGACTCACATGGTAAAGTGTATTTCCATGGTGGACTCCCATAGTAAAGAGGACTTCCATGGTGGACTCACATGGTAAAGTGTATTTCCATGGTGGACTCAGATGGTAAAGTGTATTTCCATGGTGGACTCCCATGGTAAAGTGGACTTCCATGGTGGACTCACATGGTAAAGTGGACTTCCATGGTGGACTCCCATGGTAAAGTGGACTTCCATGGTGGACTCCCATGGTAAAGTGGACTTCCATGGTGGACTCACATGGTAAAGTGGACTTCCATGGTGGACTCACATGGTAAAGTGGACTTCCATGGTGGACTCACATGGTAAAGTGGACTTCCATGGTGTACTCACATGGTAAAGTGGACTTCCATGGTGGACTCCCATGGTAAAGTGGACTTCCATGGTGGACTCCCATAGTAAAGTGGACTTCCATGGTGGACTCACATGGTAAAGTGGACTTCCATGGTGGACTCACATGGTAAAGTGGACTTCCATGGTGTACTCACATGGTAAAGTGGACTTCCATGGTGGACTCACATGGTAAAGTGGACTTCCATGGTGGACTCACATGGTAAAGTGGACTTCCATGGTGTACTCACATGGTAAAGTGGACTTCCATGGTGGACTCCCATGGTAAAGTGGACTTCCATGGTGGACTCCCATAGTAAAGTGGACTTCCATGGTGGACTCACATGGTAAAGTGGACTTCCATGGTGGACTCACATGGTAAAGTGGACTTCCATGGTGTACTCACATGGTAAAGTGGACTTCCATGGTGGACTCCCATGGTAAAGTGGACTTCCATGGTGGACTCCCATAGTAAAGTGGACTTCCATGGTGGACTCACATGGTAAAGTGGACTTCCATGGTGTACTCACATGGTAAAGTGGACTTCCATGGTGGACTCACATGGTAAAGTGGACCTCCATGGTGGACTCACATGGTAAAGTGGACTTCCATGGTGGACTCACATGGTAAAGTGGACTTCCATGGTGGACTCACATGGTAAAGTGGACTTCCATGGTGGACTCACATGGTAAAGTGGACTTCCATGGTGGACTCCCATGGTAAAGTGGACTTCCATGGTGGACTCCCATGGTAAAGTGGACTTCCATGGTGGACTCACATGGTAAAGTGGACTTCCATGGTGTACTCACATGGTAAAGTGGACTTCCATGGTGGACTCACATGGTAAAGTGGACTTCCATGGTGGACTCACATGGTAAAGTGGACTTCCATGGTGTACTCACATGGTAAAGTGGACTTCCATGGTGGACTCCCATGGTAAAGTGGACTTCCATGGTGGACTCCCATAGTAAAGTGGACTTCCATGGTGGACTCACATGGTAAAGTGGACTTCCATGGTGGACTCACATGGTAAAGTGGACTTCCATGGTGTACTCACATGGTAAAGTGGACTTCCATGGTGGACTCACATGGTAAAGTGGACTTCCATGGTGGACTCACATGGTAAAGTGGACTTCCATGGTGTACTCACATGGTAAAGTGGACTTCCATGGTGGACTCCCATGGTAAAGTGGACTTCCATGGTGGACTCCCATAGTAAAGTGGACTTCCATGGTGGACTCACATGGTAAAGTGGACTTCCATGGTGGACTCACATGGTAAAGTGGACTTCCATGGTGTACTCACATGGTAAAGTGGACTTCCATGGTGGACTCCCATGGTAAAGTGGACTTCCATGGTGGACTCCCATAGTAAAGTGGACTTCCATGGTGGACTCACATGGTAAAGTGGACTTCCATGGTGTACTCACATGGTAAAGTGGACTTCCATGGTGGACTCACATGGTAAAGTGGACCTCCATGGTGGACTCACATGGTAAAGTGGACTTCCATGGTGGACTCACATGGTAAAGTGGACTTCCATGGTGGACTCACATGGTAAAGTGGACTTCCATGGTGGACTCACATGGTAAAGTGGACTTCCATGGTGGACTCCCATGGTAAAGTGGACTTCCATGGTGGACTCACATGGTAAAGTGTATTTCCATGGTGGACTCCCATGGTAAAGTGGACTTCCATGGTGGACTCACATGGTTAAGTGTATTTCCATGGTGGACTCCCATGGTAAAGTGTATTTCCATGGTGGACTCACATGGTAAAGTGGACTTCCATGGTGGACTCACATGGTAAAGTGGACTTCCATGGTGGACTCACATGGTAAAGTGGACTTCCATGGTGGACTCACATGGTAAAGTGGACTTCCATGGTGGACTCACATGGTAAAGTGGACTTCCATGGTGGACTCCCATGGTAAAGTGGACTTCCATGGTGGACTCCCATGATAAAGTGGACTTCCATGGTGGACTCACATGGTAAAGTGGACTTCCATGGTGGACTCCCATGGTAAAGTGGACTTCCATGGTGGACTCCCATGGTAAAGTGGACTTCCATGGTGGACTCCCATGGTAAAGTGGACTTCCATGGTGGACTCACATGGTAAAGTGGACTTCCATGGTGGACTCACATGGTAAAGTGGACTTCCATGGTGGACTCACATGGTGGACTCACATGGTAAAGTGGACTTCCATGGTGGACTCACATGGTAAAGTGGACTTCCATGGTGGACTCACATCGTAAAGTGGACTTCCATGGTGGACTCACATGGTAAAGTGGACTTCCATGGTGGACTCACATGGTGGACTCACATGGTAAAGTGGACTTCCATGGTAGACTCCCATGGTAAAGTGGACTTCCATGGTGGACTCACATGGTAAAGTGTATTTCCATGGTGGACTCCCATGGTAAAGTGGACTTCCATGGTGGACTCACATGGTTAAGTGTATTTCCATGGTGGACTCCCATGGTAAAGTGTATTTCCATGGTGGACTCACATGGTAAAGTGGACTTCCATGGTGGACTCACATGGTAAAGTGGACTTCCATGGTGGACTCACATGGTAAAGTGGACTTCCATGGTGGACTCACATGGTAAAGTGTATTTCCATGGTGGACTCACATGGTAAAGTGGACTTCCATGGTGGACTCACATGGTAAAGTGGACTTCCATGGTGGACTCCCATGGTAAAGTGGACTTCCATGGTGGACTCCCATGATAAAGTGGACTTCCATGGTGGACTCACATGGTAAAGTGGACTTCCATGGTGGACTCCCATGGTAAAGTGGACTTCCATGGTGGACTCCCATGGTAAAGTGGACTTCCATGGTGGACTCCCATGGTAAAGTGGACTTCCATGGTGGACTCACATGGTAAAGTGGACTTCCATGGTGAACTCACATGGTAAAGTGGACTTCCATGGTGGACTCACATGGTGGACTCACATGGTAAAGTGGACTTCCATGGTGGACTCCCATGGTAAAGTGGACTTCCATGGTGGACTCACATGGTAAAGTGTATTTCCATGGTGGACTCAGATGGTAAAGTGTATTTCCATGGTGGACTCCCATGGTAAAGTGGACTTCCATGGTGGACTCACATGGTAAAGTGGACTTCCATGGTGGACTCCCATGGTAAAGTGGACTTCCATGGTGGACTCCCATGGTAAAGTGGACTTCCATGGTGGACTCACATGGTAAAGTGGACTTCCATGGTGTACTCACATGGTAAAGTGGACTTCCATGGTGGACTCACATGGTAAAGTGGACTTCCATGGTGGACTCACATGGTAAAGTGGACTTCCATGGTGTACTCACATGGTAAAGTGGACTTCCATGGTGGACTCCCATGGTAAAGTGGACTTCCATGGTGGACTCCCATAGTAAAGTGGACTTCCATGGTGGACTCACATGGTAAAGTGGACTTCCATGGTGTACTCACATGGTAAAGTGGACTTCCATGGTGGACTCACATGGTAAAGTGGACCTCCATGGTGGACTCACATGGTAAAGTGGACTTCCATGGTGGACTCACATGGTAAAGTGGACTTCCATGGTGGACTCACATGGTAAAGTGGACTTCCATGGTGGACTCACATGGTAAAGTGGACTTCCATGGTGGACTCCCATGGTAAAGTGGACTTCCATGGTGGACTCACATGGTAAAGTGTATTTCCATGGTGGACTCCCATGGTAAAGTGGACTTCCATGGTGGACTCACATGGTTAAGTGTATTTCCATGGTGGACTCCCATGGTAAAGTGTATTTCCATGGTGGACTCACATGGTAAAGTGGACTTCCATGGTGGACTCACATGGTAAAGTGGACTTCCATGGTGGACTCACATGGTAAAGTGGACTTCCATGGTGGACTCACATGGTAAAGTGGACTTCCATGGTGGACTCACATGGTAAAGTGGACTTCCATGGTGGACTCCCATGGTAAAGTGGACTTCCATGGTGGACTCCCATGATAAAGTGGACTTCCATGGTGGACTCACATGGTAAAGTGGACTTCCATGGTGGACTCCCATGGTAAAGTGGACTTCCATGGTGGACTCCCATGGTAAAGTGGACTTCCATGGTGGACTCCCATGGTAAAGTGGACTTCCATGGTGGACTCACATGGTAAAGTGGACTTCCATGGTGGACTCACATGGTAAAGTGGACTTCCATGGTGGACTCACATGGTGGACTCACATGGTAAAGTGGACTTCCATGGTGGACTCACATGGTAAAGTGGACTTCCATGGTGGACTCACATCGTAAAGTGGACTTCCATGGTGGACTCACATGGTAAAGTGGACTTCCATGGTGGACTCACATGGTGGACTCACATGGTAAAGTGGACTTCCATGGTAGACTCCCATGGTAAAGTGGACTTCCATGGTGGACTCACATGGTAAAGTGTATTTCCATGGTGGACTCCCATGGTAAAGTGGACTTCCATGGTGGACTCACATGGTTAAGTGTATTTCCATGGTGGACTCCCATGGTAAAGTGTATTTCCATGGTGGACTCACATGGTAAAGTGGACTTCCATGGTGGACTCACATGGTAAAGTGGACTTCCATGGTGGACTCACATGGTAAAGTGGACTTCCATGGTGGACTCACATGGTAAAGTGTATTTCCATGGTGGACTCACATGGTAAAGTGGACTTCCATGGTGGACTCACATGGTAAAGTGGACTTCCATGGTGGACTCCCATGGTAAAGTGGACTTCCATGGTGGACTCCCATGATAAAGTGGACTTCCATGGTGGACTCACATGGTAAAGTGGACTTCCATGGTGGACTCCCATGGTAAAGTGGACTTCCATGGTGGACTCCCATGGTAAAGTGGACTTCCATGGTGGACTCCCATGGTAAAGTGGACTTCCATGGTGGACTCACATGGTAAAGTGGACTTCCATGGTGAACTCACATGGTAAAGTGGACTTCCATGGTGGACTCACATGGTGGACTCACATGGTAAAGTGGACTTCCATGGTGGACTCCCATGGTAAAGTGGACTTCCATGGTGGACTCACATGGTAAAGTGTATTTCCATGGTGGACTCAGATGGTAAAGTGTATTTCCATGGTGGACTCCCATGGTAAAGTGGACTTCCATGGTGGACTCACATGGTAAAGTGGACTTCCATGGTGGACTCCCATGGTAAAGTGGACTTCCATGGTGGACTCCCATGGTAAAGTGGACTTCCATGGTGGACTCACATGGTAAAGTGGACTTCCATGGTGTACTCACATGGTAAAGTGGACTTCCATGGTGGACTCACATGGTAAAGTGGACTTCCATGGTGGACTCACATGGTAAAGTGGACTTCCATGGTGTACTCACATGGTAAAGTGGACTTCCATGGTGGACTCCCATGGTAAAGTGGACTTCCATGGTGGACTCCCATAGTAAAGTGGACTTCCATGGTGGACTCACATGGTAAAGTGGACTTCCATGGTGGACTCACATGGTAAAGTGGACTTCCATGGTGTACTCACATGGTAAAGTGGACTTCCATGGTGGACTCACATGGTAAAGTGGACTTCCATGGTGGACTCACATGGTAAAGTGGACTTCCATGGTGTACTCACATGGTAAAGTGGACTTCCATGGTGGACTCCCATGGTAAAGTGGACTTCCATGGTGGACTCCCATAGTAAAGTGGACTTCCATGGTGGACTCACATGGTAAAGTGGACTTCCATGGTGGACTCACATGGTAAAGTGGACTTCCATGGTGTACTCACATGGTAAAGTGGACTTCCATGGTGGACTCCCATGGTAAAGTGGACTTCCATGGTGGACTCCCATAGTAAAGTGGACTTCCATGGTGGACTCACATGGTAAAGTGGACTTCCATGGTGGACTCACATGGTAAAGTGGACTTCCATGGTGGACTCACATGGTAAAGTGGACCTCCATGGTGGACTCACATGGTAAAGTGGACTTCCATGGTGGACTCACATGGTAAAGTGGACTTCCATGGTGGACTCACATGGTAAAGTGGACTTCCATGGTGGACTCACATGGTAAAGTGGACTTCCATGGTGGACTCACATGGTAAAGTGGACTTCCATGGTGGACTCACATGGTAAAGTGTATTTCCATGGTGGACTCCCATGGTAAAGTGGACTTCCATGGTGGACTCACATGGTTAAGTGTATTTCCATGGTGGACTCCCATGGTAAAGTGTATTTCCATGGTGGACTCACATGGTAAAGTGGACTTCCATGGTGGACTCACATGGTAAAGTGGACTTCCATGGTGGACTCACATGGTAAAGTGTATTTCCATGGTGGACTCACATGGTAAAGTGGACTTCCATGGTGGACTCACATGGTAAAGTGGACTTCCATGGTGGACTCCCATGGTAAAGTGGACTTCCATGGTGGACTCCCATGATAAAGTGGACTTCCATGGTGGACTCACATGGTAAAGTGGACTTCCATGGTGGACTCCCATGGTAAAGTGGACTTCCATGGTGGACTCCCATGGTAAAGTGGACTTCCATGGTGGACTCCCATGGTAAAGTGGACTTCCATGGTGGACTCACATGGTAAAGTGGACTTCCATGGTGGACTCACATGGTAAAGTGGACTTCCATGGTGGACTCACATGGTGGACTCACATGGTAAAGTGGACTTCCATGGTGGACTCACATGGTAAAGTGGACTTCCATGGTGGACTCACATCGTAAAGTGGACTTCCATGGTGGACTCACATGGTAAAGTGGACTTCCATGGTGGACTCACATGGTGGACTCACATGGTAAAGTGGACTTCCATGGTAGACTCCCATGGTAAGGTGGACTTCCATTGTGGACTCACATGGTAAAGTGGACTTCCATGGTGGACTCACATGGTAAAGTGGACTTCCATGATAAACTGCACGTCCATGGTTAGTTGGAGTCTGCGTCTCTCTCCCCGTGGTGGTCACGTGGATTTCTCTCCGGGTCCTCCGGTTTTCCCCTCCGCATTTCGACTCAAGGCCACGCATTCACAGGATTTGCCTGCTGGACACTTCCACGCGATAAGCCACTTCGTTGAGCTGTCCATTTGTGGCCAATTGACTTCTGAAACAAAGAGCTCTATATCTCAGTGGGCCCTACCTGGTCAAATGACAAAAAAGTTGAGTTTAGTAACCTCGGGCCGCGGGGTTCGTAGCGCAGCGCACTAACCACTACACTACCGCTCCACACCTACACACACACACGCAGACAAAGACCCCCCGTGTAGCCTGTAACAGACTGTTGGGGCAAGTGCTGTTAGCGAGCACCTATGAAGGCCGGCACAGCACAGGAGGGGGTGGGTGGCCAACACCACGCCCGGCCGCCTTTGTCTCCCCGGTACTCATTTGAGGCTGAGTCGACCTAGGAGAGGCCCAGGACCGGCTCAGATAATCCGTGAGTGGGAATCGAACCCGCGTCGCCAGGTTCGTAGCGCAGCGTAGCGCTAACCACTACACCACCGCTCCCCACTACACACGTGCACAGCACACTCACATAGCACACACACACACAGCACACACACTCACACACACAGCACACTCACACACACACAGCACACTCACACAGCACACTCACACAGCACACACAGCACACACACATAGCACGCACACACACACGGCACACACACTCACACACACAGCACACACACTCACCCACACAGCACACACACACAGCACACTCACACAGCACACACACACAGCACACTCACACAGCACACACACACAGCACACACACAGCACACACACAGCACACACACAGCACACTCACACAGCACACACACACAGCACTCACTCACACACACAAGACACACACACACACAACACACACACATAACACACACACCACACACACACAACACACACAACACACACACACAACACACACACACGACACACACACACAACACACACACAACACACACACACACAACACACACACAACACACACACACAACACACACACACACGACACACACACAACACACACACACAACACACACAACACGCACACACAACACGCACACAACACACACACACGACACACACACACAACACAACACACACACAACACACACACAACACACACACAACACACACAACACACACAACACACACACACAAGACACACACACAACACACACACAACACACACACAACACACACACACAAGACACACACACAACACACACAAACGTTGCCTCTTCACCCGGTGCCAAGTGGGGAATGCGTGCCACTGCCGGTGCCAATGGCTACGCCCACACACAGCGAACACTCTTGTTGATTGCACCCAGCCACCACCCACCCACCACCCACCCACCACCCACCACCCACCCACCACCCACCCACCACCCACCCACACTCCACACACCACCCACCCAACACCCACACACTACCGATACCTCACCCACCCACCACCCACACACATTCCCAGCCACCACCCACCCACACTCCACCCACCACCCACCCACACTCCACCCACCCACCCAACACCCACACACCACCCACCCAACACCCACACACCACACACCACCCACCCAACACCCACACACCACCCACACACTATCGACACCTCACCCACCACCCACCCACACACCACCCATCCACCACCCACCCACACACCACCCACCTAACATCCACACACCACCCACACACTACCGACACCCCACCCACCACACACTACCTACACCCCACCCACCCAAACACCACCCACACGCCACCCACCACCCACACACCCACCACACACCCACCCACCACACACCCACCCACTACACACCCACCACCCACACACCCACCACGCAACCACACACCCACCCACCACACACCACCCACCACACACACACACCCACCCACCCACACACCCACCACCCACACACACACCATGCAACCACACACCCACCACACACCACCCACACACACACCCACCACCCACACACACCCACACACCCACACACCACACACCACACACACACCCACCACACACACACACAACCACACACCCACACACCACACACCACCCACCACACACACACCCACCCACACACCCACCACCCACACACCCACCATGCAACCACACACCCACCACACACCCACCACCCACACACCCACCACCCACACACCCACCATGCAACCACACACCCACCACACACCCACCACCCACCACCCACACACACACCCACACACCCACCCACCACGCACCAACATCACCCACGCCGACTCCACCACACTGAACGGGCACATTCTGTCTCCCCTACACATCCATTGTCCAGGGAGGCTGCCAACGTTCGCCTGACGTTGGACCAACGTTGTGTTGGCATGGGGAGGGGGGCACGGCGGCTGCCCGTTCTGTATCGTCTACTCGAGTACACGTGGGACCATGGGGCAAACGCCCTGCAAACGTTGTGGTCCCAACCACAACGTTGAGCCAACGTCGCGGTCCCAACCACAGGCCAATTCCGGCCACTTCGTTGCCATATTGTGGTGGGAGTCTGTTGGAATGCACTCGATGCAATGTTGATGGCCAGCTCCATTTGTTTACAACGTTTCCTGCAGCTCGGCTCGGCTCTCTACCGCTATTTGGTTTAACACGATGGAGGCTTTCGCCACCGATGTCTTAGGTAATGAGGGTTGGTTTTTTTTGGGGGGGGGAGGGAGGAGGGGGGTGGCGTAAATATATGAATGTTGTGTCGTTAAACCCGCCACCAACCCGACACAGCCAATCGGTAAGGTTTGTCACGTAAACAGAACGTGCCAATTCGTTACTAGTACAGCACTAGTGTATAGTGAAGCGTATAGTAGTGTAGTGTATAGTGTAGTGTATAGTGTCGTGTATAGTAGTGACGTGTACAGTAGTGTAGTGTATAGTGAAGTGTATAGTAGTGTAGTGTATAGTGTAGTGTATAGTGTCGTGTATAGTAGTGACGTGTACAGTAGTGTAGTGTATAGTGAAGTGTATAGTAGTGTAGTGTATAGTAGTGTAGTTTATAGAAGTGTAGTGTATAGTGGAGTGTATAGTAGTGTAGTGTATAGTGTAATGTACAGTAGTGTATAGTGAAGTGTATAGCAGTGAAGTGTACAGTAGTGTAGTGTATAGAGTGTGTAGTGTATAGTGTAGTGTATAGTAGTGTAGTGTATAGTGTAGTGTATAGTAGTGTAGTGTATAGTGTAGTGTATAGTGGTGTAGTGTATAGTGTAGTGTATAGTGGTGTAGTGTATAGTAGTGTAGTGTATAGTGGTGTAGTGTACAGTGAAGTGTATAGTAGTGTAGCGTATAGTAGTGTAGTGTATAGTGAAGTTTATAGTTGGTGTATAGTGAAGTGTATAGTAGTGTAGTGTATAGTGAAGTGTATAGTAGTGAAGTGTATAGTAGTGTAGTGTATAATGAAGTGTATAGTGGGTGTATAGTGAGGTGTATAGTAGTGTAGTGTATAGTGAAGTGTATAGTAGTGCAGTGTATAGTGAAGTGTATAGTAGTGTAGTGTATAATGTAGTGTTTAGTTTAGTATACTAGTCCAGCACACCGGTGTGTTGGAGCGCAAATCGACATTTACAATCCGAGTCCGACGTTTCGCCAGCAATTACAACCGCCATCATCAGGCGCCTAAGCCAGAATTCCCACAAATTTGTGGTGCTTTGGCCACGCACAGCAGCCTCGAGGATCGTGATGGCATTAAATAGCTGCTCGCCAGCTGGCCCTTACCCCGGCAGTCTATGAAGGGGCATTGATAACCACATGGTTGGGAATATTTTATGAAGCGTACGCGTGTACTTATCAAACACGTGCTTTTGGCAGAACGCGTTGGCAGTGCGTTGCACGAGAAATGAAAACAGTCATCACATTTCTAATTTTAACGGCAACGTAACATCAACAAATATACAATTGTCCGACGTTCTGAGCAATGGCCCTTTTTTCACAGCAGTACAGTATGCGGTATGCGTGTGTCTACTGTGTATATACGTCTCTCTATATATACACACATACAAAAGGCACAGGCAGGCTTGTGTTTATGGAATGATTGTGAAAGTGCATGTGTTTGTGCGAGTGTGCGCGTGTGGGGAGCGGTAGTGGAGCTGTTATCGGTGCTCCGCTACAAACCCGGTGACCCGAGTTCGATTTTCCCGCTCACGGCCAATACCGGTGACGATTATTGAACCGGTCCTGGGCCTCCCCTAGGCCGACTCAGCCTCGAATGAGTGCCTGGTGGGACGTGTAAATATCGCCACTAGGGAGACAAAGGCGGCCGGGCGTGATGCTGGCCACTGACCCCCTCGTGTGCCGTGACGGCTTTCATAGGTGCTGCTCGCTAACAGCACTTGCCCCTACATTCACCCTCCACGCTCTCTCCTGCCTCTCCCATCTCATCTCACTCCCATCCCCTCCACGCTCTCTCCTACTTCTCCCCTCTCATCTCACTCCACGCCACGCACTCCATGCACTCTCCTACCTCTCCCCTCTCATCTCACTCCACTCCCCTCCACGCTCTCTCCTGCCTCTCCCCTCTCATCTCACTCCACTCCCCTCCACGCACTCTCCTACCTCTCCCTTCCCATCTCACTCCACTCCCCTCCACGCTCTCTCCTACCTCTCCCCTCTCATCTCCCTCCACTTCCCTCCACGAACTCTCCTGTCTCTCCCCTCATCTCACTCCGCTTCCCTCCACGCTCTCTCTTGTCCAGCAACCGAGGCTTCCTGTAGAAGTCCTCATTCAACCTTCGCTCGTGGAAAAGCGCCGGGCAGAGATGATCTCCACAGAGCGAGCTGCGACCTGTGTGTGTGTGTGTGCTGCCCTTCACGGCATCATAACAACAGTCTGGACCACAGGATGAGTTCCGCAAGGATTGTGAGGATGCCCTGGCGGTCCCCCTCTTTAAGAAGGGAGGGAGAGGGGTGGGGGGGGGGGGGCTGCATAGATTGTGACAACTCCAGAGATTATTCGACGTGGCATTGCCAGGCCCGACGAGGAGAGGCTTCCGACCCCTGCGTTCAGAGTGCTTGGGCTGCTGCCACGAATTTGGTGAAAAGCCACATTCGTTGAGGTGTCCTTGCCGACAGGCGGGTCGCTTCCGCAAATAGAAGAAGCGCTTCACGGCTCGGTTCGCGCCTTAGCCGGCGAAATAAAAATGAAAATAAAGAGTTGGACGAGTTCGTGGTTTGGTCTTCGCAACGGGGAACGTGGCTCGGCCCGGCAAGCGGCTTTGTCGCAGCTGCGTCGGCAACTTGTCTATGATGACGCGGCCGCATTCACACGGCCCTCACCCTCCTCACCCTCACCCACGGCCCTCACCCTCACCCACGGCCCTCACCCTCACCCACGGCCCTCACCCTCACCCACGTCCCTCACCCTCACCCACATCCCTCACCCTCACCCACATCGTCCACCACTGGGAATGAGGGGCGGCCGCCCCTCCGCAAGTGGGCGGTGGCGGTGGCGGTGGCGGTGACGTCAGCGGCGAAGTCGTCGAGGGAGACAACTGCGGCCCTGCCCGCCGTGCCTAACGACGGAAGCCTTTGCGGAGTCTGCACGTGGCCGGCGGGTTTCTCTCCGTCTCTCCAGGAGAGTCCTGCTCGGGATAAAGCGGCAACCCCGTTGGCTTGACCCGTTGCGGGTTCTTTGTTGTTGCAGGTTTTTTTTGGCGAGTTGAGCGGATTGAAGCGCCCCCCCCCAACCTTCTTGCTCTACGCCCCCCCCCCCCAACCGGCCCCCCACCCTCCCCACGAGTCCGCGAGAGTTCCGTCCTCACGGCTCTCCGCACATCGCTCACCAGCCACGCATGAGCGTGCTCAAAGCGCGGGGTTGGTAATGGCCGCCACCACCACCGCCGCCACCACCACCACCAACACCATCTCCACCACCACCACCACCAACACCATCTCCACCACCACCACCACCATCTCCACCACCAACACCAACACCATCTCCACCACCACCACCACCACCAACACCATCTCCACCACCACCACCACCATCTCCACCACCAACACCAACACCATCTCCACCACCACCACCACCATCTCCACCACCACCACCACCATCTCCACCACCAACACCAACACCATCTCCACCACCACCAACACCATCTCCACCACCACCACCAACACCATCTCCATCACCACCGCCACCACCGCCACCACCACCACCACCACCGCCATCACCGCCACCACCGCCGCCGTCACCACCGCCGCCGCCACCACCACCACCACTGCTCTGTCCAAAGTAAACCCTGGGTGGGATGGGGGTTCCTATGGGGGTCACCTAGGGGGGTCCCTAGGGGAGTCCCAAGGGGGTCCCTGGGGGGGGGGGGTCCCTGGTGGGGTCCCTAGGAGTCCCTGGGGTCCCTAGGGAGACCCCAAGGGGGGCTCCTTAAGGGGGGCCCAAGGGGGTCTCTCGGGGGGCTCCTTAAGGGGGGCCCAAGTGGGTCCCTGAGGGTTCCCTGGTGTGCTCCCTGGGGGCTCCCGATTGCTCCTCACAGCGGCTGCTCCCCGGCACGCAGCGGGAGGAGGAGGGGTCTGGTCGTGTGTCGCACCACCACCACCACCGCCGCTGGGTCCTCCTCGCGGAGGTGGCGGCGGTCCTCGTCGTCCTCGTCGTCGCGAGATGGCCGCCTTCCTCCGCCATCAGCAGTCGCCGAGTTGAGGTTGGAGGCAGCGGCGGTGGGCGTGGTGGGAGTGGAAGAGGCGAGGGTGGAGTCGGTGGTGCAGTTGTGTTTGGGGGTGGTGTTGACGGCGGTGGCGGTGACAAGGGCGGCGTTATCGCCGTCCGTGGCGATAGATCCGGCGGCGGCGGTTGTGCCGTCGACGGGTTCAGTAGTGGGGGTGGTGTTGACGGCGGTGGTGTTGGCGGTGGAGTCGGTTGAGACGGGGGCGGCGTTACCGCCGTTCGTGGCGGCGACGGCGGTGGCGGTGGCGGCGGCGATGGGATCGGTGGTGGAGGCGGCGTCGGTGGCGGTGCCGGCGGCGCTGGCGCTGCTGTCGGCGTGTGCCGAGTATGGAGGAGGAGGAGCGTCCGTGTAGTCGTCGTCGTCGCTGTCGGCGGCGTGAGCCGGTGGCGAGGCCGCCGGCTCTCCGGCAATCCGAGCGGCGGGCAGCAGCGCCGCGACGCACTCGCTGTACGGGGGCGGCTTCAGCTCGCCGCTCCCTGCAGAACGCAAAACACAAAGGGGCCCCCCCCCCCACCACCACCACCCACCACCCACCACCACCACCACGTGCAGACTTTAACAGACCGCTGGGGCTTGGGAGGAAAAGAAAAAAAGAAAAAGAGAAAAAATCGCCGTCGCCGGCATCGTCGTCAACATCATCATCAGCAGCGCCGCCTGCATCGTCGTCAACATCATCATCATCAGCAGCGCCGCCGGCATCGTCGTCAACATCATCATCAGCAGCAGCGCCGCCGGCATCGTCGTCAACATCATCAGCAGCAGCAGCGCCGCCGCCGGCATCGTCGTGAACATCATCATCATAATCAGCAGCAGCGCCGCCGGCATCGTCGTCAACATCATCATCAGCAGCGCCACCGCTGCCGCCATCGTCAACATCATCATCATCAGCAGCGCCGCCGGCATCGACGTCAACATCATCATCATCAGCAGCGCCGCTGGCATCGTCGTCAACATCATCATCATCAGCAGCGCCGCTGGCATCGTCGTCAACATCATCATCATCAGCAGCGCCGCTGGCATCGTCATGAACATCATCATCAGCAGCAGCGCCACCAGCATCGTCGTCAACATCATCATCATCATCAGCAGCGCCTCTTCCGTGTGGCTTCTGGCCAAGAGCTAACACGGCTCAATCGGCTTCCCCCGGCGCCAATACAATTCCACGCACACCACCGCACCGTCGCAGCGCTCCGCCGGACTTTGCCGAGCGAAAGTCGCGGCTACCCCTGGTCCACTCCGGTGCCGCGCGGCGCTCGGCTACGGAGCGGCTGGGGGGAGTGGGGGGGGGGGCATCGCCGGTGGGCCCCGGTTAGCGCCGATACTCCGGACGCTTCCAGCTCGACGTGTTAATTGACGCTCGGCGTCGTCACCTCCGCCGAGCGTCATCATCGACCGGGCGGTGGCTGCGGCTGCTGCGGCTGCTGCTGACGCGGGGCTGCCCGTAGCGGTTCAGCGCGCTGCTGGGCTAAGCGGCGGCGAGGGGTTGGTGGCTCACCGCGTGCACAGACTTTGTGAAACTCCCTTCTGGCGGAGCGTCGGGGAGGTGCTGTACCACTTATTATTATTATTATCATCGTCGTCATCATCATC
Source organism: Petromyzon marinus (assembly GCF_048934315.1). Taxonomy (NCBI): domain Eukaryota; kingdom Metazoa; phylum Chordata; class Hyperoartia; order Petromyzontiformes; family Petromyzontidae; genus Petromyzon; species Petromyzon marinus. The sequence goes on along the minus strand of NC_133729.1, from coordinate 2,749,047 downwards.
GGCAGCATCAACCTAAACTAGATTTTATTTTGATTCGAAGTTTTCGCGACGGCAGGGACATCCACACTCCGCGCTTCTTTCGGCAAAGTCATCGCGTGGGCAGAAAAATAAAATGAAAATAAGTCACGACGTTTCGGGCGCAGCACAAGCGTCCATCATCACGTGCTCTCCCGCCTGATGATGGACGCTTGTGTGGCGCTCGAAAACGTCGTGACTTAGTTGTATTTTATTTTTCTGCCCACGTGACTTTACCGAAGGAATCAAGCAGTGTGGATTTGTTTGTCCAGCCGTGTGGCTCGTTTTTTTCAGAAGCAGCCTGCCTATCACAATTCATAGCTCAACGAGGAGGCTTACCCATCGCGGAGAAATGAACAGCAGCACCCGAATTGCTCTAAAACGCGTGGTGTCGATTCTCAACGCGGAGAGAAAAACCGTGTCGGGATCGAACCCACGACCTCCTGCACACCAGGCGAGGTAGTTAACATCTCCTAGCCACCGTGATGATGATGATGATGAGAGACACACAAACTCCAAATATACAGCAGGTGTCAGGGTCAGGATCGAACCCACGACCTCTTGCACACCAGGCCAGGTAGTTAACATCTCCTAGCCACCGTGATGCCATCATAGCAGCCACCATCGTTTGCCGTATAGGACGTCCCGGAGGGAGACCCGGATTCGGATTCCGTTTCGGTGCCGGCGCCAGTGGCAGGAGGGACCGACCGTGCGGGCGGACGATGGCATCGTAGGGTGGCGGCGGCGGCTCCAGCTGACTGTAGGAGGGCGCCGGGGTGAGCGAGCGCGAGGGAGAGCCCGGGGAGCCGTCCTCCCTCGCCGAGTACCAATTGTACCACACACGGCTCTAGCGGGCACAGAGAGAGAGAGGGGGAGTTGTACCACACACGTGACACACAGAGAGAGAGAGAGACAGGGGGAGTTGTACCACACACGTGACTCTAGCGGGCACACAGAGAGAGAGACAGGGGGAGTTGTACCACACACGTGACTCTAGAAGGCACAGAGAGAGAGAGACAGGGGGAGTTGTACCCCACACGTGACTCTAGCGTGCACACAGAGAGACAGGGGGAGTTGTAGCACACACGTGACTCTAGCACACAGAGAGAGACAGGGGGGAGTTGTACCACACACGTGACTCTAGCACACAGAGAGAGACAGGGGGAGTTGTACCATACACGTGACTAGCAGGCACACAGAGAGAGAGACAGGGGAAGTTGTACCACACACGTGACTCTAGCGGGCCACGTGTGGCTTATCACGCGTACATGTATAGCAGCTAACTAGTCTAGACACATGTTGATAAAATCCACACGAACACAAGGAGAACACGCAAACTCCAAATATATAGCAGGCGTCAGGGTCAGGATGGAAACCATGTCCTCCAGTAGACCAGGCGAGGTAGTTAACATCTCCTAGCCACCGTGAGTGAGCGAGAGTGAGCGAGCGTGAGTGAGCGAACGTGCGAGCGAGCGAGTGTTTGAGCGAGTGTTTGAGCGAGCGAGTGTCTGAGCGAGCGAGTGTTTGAGCGAGCGAGTGTTTGAGCGAGCGAGTGTTTGAGCGAGCGAGTGTTTGAGCGAGCGAGTGTTTGAGCGAGTGTCTGAGCGAGCGAGTGTCTGAGCGAGCGAGTGTCTGAGCGAGCGAGTGTTTGAGCGAGCGAGTGTTTGAGCGAGCGAGTGTTTGAGCGAGCGTGACCGAGCGTGCGAGTGTTTGAGCGAGCGTTTAAGCGAGAGTGAGCGAGTGTTTGAGCGAGCGAGTGTTTGAGCGAGCGAGTGTTTGAGCGAGCGAGTGTTTGAGCGAGTGTCTGAGCGAGCGAGTGTCTGAGTGAGCGAGTGTCTGAGCGAGCGAGTGTTTGAGCGAGCGAGTGTTTGAGCGAGCGAGTGTTTGAGCGAGCGTGACCGAGCGTGCGAGTGTTTGAGCGAGCGTTTAAGCGAGAGTGAGCGAGTGTTTGAGCGAGCGAGTGTTTGAGCGAGCGAGTGTTTGAGCGAGCGAGTGTTTGAGCGAGTGTCTGAGCGAGCGAGTGTCTGAGTGAGCGAGTGTTTGAGCGAGCGAGTGTTTGAGCGAGCGTGACCGAGCGTGCGAGTGTTTGAGCGAGCGTTTAAGCGAGAGTGAGCGAGTGTTTGAGCGAGCGAGTGTTTGAGCGAGTGTTTGAGCGAGCGTTTGAGCGAGAGTGAGCGAGCGTGCGAGTGTTTGAGCGAGCGAGTATTTGAGCGAGCGAGTGTTTGAGCGAGCGTTTGAGCGAGAGTGAGCGAGCAAACGAGTGTTTGAGAGAGCGTTTGAGCGAGAGTGAGCGAGCAAGCGAGTATTTGAGCGAGCGAGTGTTTGAGCGAGTGAGTGTTTGAGCGTGCGAGTGTTTGAGCGAGCGAGTGTTTGAGCGAGCGAGTGTTTGAGCGAGTGAGTGTTTGAGCGAGCGAGTGTTTGAGCGAGCGAGTGTCTGAGCGAGCGAGTGTTTGAGCGAGCCTCACCGTGTGCCGCTGGTTGGCTGGGTGCGCGTAGGGGCGACCGCCGATGATGAGGATCCGCGCGTGGTCAGGGTCGTGCAGGAAGGCGTGCAGCTGACGCTGGCGCGAGCGGTACCAGCACACGTAGAACAGCACCTTGACCACGATGAACGCGATGACGATGCTGGGGGGGGCGGGGGTCGGGGGTCAAACATCGTGCGGGGTCAGGGGTCAGGGGTCAGGGGGGGGGGTCAGCGCCGTTCGCGCCCTCCACCCCCCGTCATCGCCGACTTCAACCGACGGACGACGCCGCGAAGGAGGAGCGGGCCGCAACAGCGGTTCACCCTCCGCTGTCCTTGATGAAAGCACGCAAGAGTGTGTGTGTGAGTGTGCGTGCGTGAGTGTGTGTGCGTGTGTGAGTGTGCATGCGTGCGTGCGCGTGTGAGTGCGCGTGCGTGTGTGTGCGTGTGTGAGTGTGCGTGTGTGAGTGTGCGTGCGTATGAGTGTGCGTGTGTGCGTGTGTGAGTGTGCGTGTGTGAGTGTGCGTGCGTGTGTGCGTGCGTTGGCACAGTAGGGGGACACAGGTGGTGGTGCATCGGCCAGTCATCTCAGTCAGTCGACCCGTGGCACCTGCTGGGTCTACCCCGTGACCTCTTGCAAGCGGGCGTTCGACACTTCACGTGTTAGCCTCAACATGGTGCACCTAGCCTGGCGCGAGCGCCGTGGTGACGTCACCGCCACTAAGCGGCGAATGGCGGTTGTTGTTGTTGTCGTGTCTGCGTGTGGCCCCTATCTCTGATGACCCTGGCTCGATTGTCCACATCTCGATGGCTAACCCCTGGAGCACACCACAGACTCGCACAACCGTGCCAGCACTCACACACACACTCACTCACACGTGTACCAGTACACACGTGTACCAGTACACACTCACACACGTGTACCAGCACTCACACACGTGTGCCAGTACTCACATGTACCAGCACACACTCACACACGTGTACCAGCACTCACACACGTGTGCCAGTACTCACTCACACACGTGTGCCAGCACACACGTGTACCAGCACACACTCACACACGTGTACCAGCACTCACACATGTGTGCCAGTACTCACTCACACACGTGTGCCAGTACTCACATGTACCAGCACACACTCACACACGTGTACCAGCACTCACACACGTGTACCAGCACTCACACACGTGTACCAGCACACACTCACACACGTGTACCAGCACTCACACACGTGTACCAGCACACACTCACACACGTGTACCAGCACTCACTCACACACGTGTACCAGCACACACTCACACACGTGTACCAGCACTCACACACGTGTACCAGCACACACTCACACACGTGTGCCAGTACTCACATGTACCAGCACACACTCACACACGTGTACCAGTACTCACACACGTGTACCAGCACACACTCACACACGTGTGCCAGCACACACTCACACACGTGTGCCAGTACTCACTCACACACGTGTGCCAGTACTCACATGTACCAGCACACACTCACACACGTGTACCAGCACACACTCACACACGTGTGCCAGCACACACTCACACACGTGTACCAGCACACACTCACACACGTGTACCAGCACACACTCACACACGTGTACCAGCACACACTCACACACGTGTACCAGTACTCACACACATGTACCAGCACACACTCACACACGTGTACCAGCACACACTCACACACGTGTGCCAGTACTCACTCACACACGTGTACCAGCACACACTCACACACGTGTACCAGCACACACTCACACACGTGTACCAGCACACACTCACACACGTGTACCAGCACACACTCACACACGTGTACCAGCACACACTCACACACGTGTACCAGCACACACTCACACACGTGTACCAGTACTCACACACATGTACCAGCACTCACACACGTGTACCAGCACACACTCACACACGTGTACCAGCACACACTCACACACGTGTACCAGTACTCACACACATGTACCAGCACTCACACACGTGTACCAGCACACACTCACACACGTGTACCAGCACACACTCACACACGTGTGCCAGTACTCACACACGTGTACCAGCACTCACACACGTGTACCAGCACACACTCACACACGTGTACCAGCACACACTCACACACGTGTACCAGCACACACTCACACACGTGTACCAGCACACACTCACACACGTGTACCAGCACACACTCACACACGTGTACTAGTACTCACACACACACGTGTACCAGTACTCACACACGTGTACCAGTACTCACACACGTGTACCAGCACACACTCACACACGTGTACCAGCACACACTCACACACGTGTACCAGCACACACTCGTGTACCAGTACTCACTCACACACGTGTACCAGCACACACTCACACACGTGTACTAGTACTCACACACGTGTACCAGCACACACTCACACACGTGTACAAGTACTCACACACGTGTACCAGTACACACACACGTGTGTCAGTACTCACACACGTGTACCAGTACTCACACACGTGTACTAGTACTCACACACGTGTACCAGTACTCACACACACACGTGTACCAGTACTCACACACGTGTACCAGTACACACACACGTGTACCAGTACACACTCACAGACGTGTACCAGTACACACACACGTGTACCAGTACTCACACACGTGTACCAGTACTCACACACGTGTACCAGCACACACACGTGTGCCAGCACACACTCACACACGTGTGCCAGTACTCACTCACACACGTGTGCCAGTACTCACATGTACCAGCACACACTCACACACGTGTACCAGCACACACTCACACACGTGTACCAGCACACACTCACACACGTGTGCCAGCACACACTCACACACGTGTACCAGCACACACTCACACACGTGTACCAGCACACACTCACACACGTGTACCAGTACTCACACACATGTACCAGCACACACTCACACACGTGTACCAGCACACACTCACACACGTGTGCCAGTACTCACTCACACACGTGTACCAGCACACACTCACACACGTGTACCAGCACACACTCACACACGTGTACCAGCACACACTCACACACGTGTACCAGCACACACTCACACACGTGTACCAGCACACACTCACACACGTGTACCAGCACACACTCACACACGTGTACTAGTACTCACACACATGTACCAGCACTCACACACGTGTACCAGCACACACTCACACACGTGTACCAGCACACACTCACACACGTGTACCAGTACTCACACACATGTACCAGCACTCACACACGTGTACCAGCACACACTCACACACGTGTACCAGCACACACTCACACACGTGTGCCAGTACTCACACACATGTACCAGCACTCACACACGTGTACCAGCACACACTCACACACGTGTACCAGCACACACTCACACACGTGTACCAGCACACACTCACACACGTGTACCAGCACACACTCACACACGTGTACCAGCACACACTCACACACGTGTACCAGCACACACTCACACACGTGTACTAGTACTCACACACACACGTGTACCAGTACTCACACACGTGTACCAGTACTCACACACGTGTACCAGCACACACTCACACACGTGTACCAGCACACACTCACACACGTGTACCAGCACACACTCGTGTACCAGTACTCACTCACACACGTGTACCAGCACACACTCACACACTCACACACGTGTACAAGTACTCACACACGTGTACCAGTACACACACACGTGTGTCAGTACTCACACACGTGTACCAGTACTCACACACGTGTACTAGTACTCACACACGTGTACCAGTACTCACACACACACGTGTACCAGTACTCACACACGTGTACCAGTACACACACACGTGTACCAGTACACACTCACAGACGTGTACCAGTACACACACACGTGTACCAGTACTCACACACGTGTACCAGTACTCACACACGTGTACCAGCACACACTCACACACGTGTACCAGTACTCACACACGTGTACCAGTACTCACACACGTGTACCAGTACTCACACACGTGTACCAGTACTCACATGTACCAGTACTCACACACGTGTACCAGTACTCACACACGTGTACCAGTACTCACACACGTGTACCAGCACACACGTGTACTAGTACTCACACACGTGTACCAGTACTCACACACGTGTACCAGTACACACACACGTGTACCAGTACTCACACACGTGTACCAGCACACACGTGTACCAGTACTCACACACGTGTACCAGTACTCACACACGTGTACCAGTACTCACACACGTGTACCAGTACTCACATGTACCAGTACTCACACACGTGTACCAGTACTCACATGTACCAGTACTCACACACGTGTACCAGTACTCACATGTACCAGTACTCACACACGTGTACCAGTACTCACATGTACCAGTACTCACACACGTGTACCAGTACTCACACACGTGTACCAGTACTCACATGTACCAGTAAATCTCCATGGCACCGACTGCCGGTGCCCCCCCGCCGGCTCCGGGCGCTGGCGGCGGTGCAGCTCAGCTCAGCGTGGCCACGACCCTCACCGCGACCCTCACCGTGACCCTCACCGTGACCGTGACCCTCACCGTGACCCTCACCGTCACCACGCCGGTCCTGTCGAGGGAGGAGCGTCAGGGATTGCACCCCCCCATCCCTCCCATTCCCTACCAACGCCCCCCCATCCCCCCTCCCACCCCCCCCCCCCCCATTCCTCCCACCCCCTCCACGCACCCCCTGTGCATTGATCAGCTCAGGGGGTCAGTTGGGGAGCCCCAATACAAGGGACTCCTCGACTTACGAACGAGTTAGGTACCAGAGGTTCTGTTCGTAAGTCGATTTGTGCGTAAGTCCAACTTCACCCCTGTCGATTCCAAACGTGTTGTACGGCGTGTACACTAAACACGTCCGAGTGGCTTTAAAAGTTGCATAATCTCCTGCAGATGTAGATGCCACTGGTTCTTGATATTCTGCAGATGTAGATGCCACTGGTTCTTCATGTTCTGCTTGTAGATGCCACTGGTTTTTCATGTTCTGTAGATGTAGATGCCATTGGTTCTTCATCTTCTGCAGATGTAGATGCCACTGGTTCTTGATGTTCTGCAGATGTAGATGCTACTGGTTCTTCATGTTCTGCTTGTAGATGCCACTGGTTCTTCACGTTCTGCAGATGTAGATGCCACTGGTTCTTGATGTTTTGCAGATGTAGATGCCGCTGGTTCTTCACGTTCTGCAGATGTAGATGCCACTGGTTCTTGATGTTCTGCAGATGTAGATGCTACTGGTTCTTCATGTTCTGCTTGTAGATGCCACTGGTTCTTCACGTTCTGCAGATGTAGATGCCACTGGTTCTTGATGTTTTGCAGATGTAGATGCCGCTGGTTCTTCACGTTCTGCAGATGTAGATGCCACTGGTTCTTCACGTTCTGCAAATGTAGATGCCACTGGTTTCTTCACGTTCTGCAGATGTAGATGCCACTGGTTCTTCACGCTCTGCAGATGTAGATGCCACTGATTCATCTTCCCCAGATGCCACCACCACCAACACCACCACCTATTCCGCGGCAGTTGAACTTACGACTCTCGGTTCCCGACAGGCAACTGGGTACACGGGCCGGGTTTGTTCGTATCTCTCAAAGTTCGTTTTGTCTAAGGTGTTCGTGAGAAGAGGAGTCCCTGTATTGTGACGCGCATCGTGGCCTCCTCCTCCTCCTCCTCTTGCCCCCTCGTCCTCGTGCTCACCATCTCGAGAATACCGAACGCCGTTCGGGCGACTGCGTTCCGTCTCTTCGCGAGATGCAGCAGCAGCAGCAGCGGCGACCTCTTTCCGATGTTTGCGTGACTCCCTTTCGCCAAATAAGCAATAGAGTGAACGGAAGCGTTTTCATTAAAACAGTTTTTTTGGAAGTTAAACCGCGTTTTGAATTAGTTGCGCTTGTGTTATTTTACACCGCCGTTACACCGCCCGTAACCATACTTCACCGCGCTAGTTACACGACAAGTAACCATACTTCACCGCGCTAGTTACACGACAAGTAACCATACTTCACCGCGCTAGTCACGCAATCAGCGTAGTCACCGTCTGTGGCTCACAATTGTCAGGCGTCTAAGATGTTCAAGCAGCTGACGAAACATAAACAAAGGTCCCCCGTGTAGTTTACAGACCGCAACAGGTACTCGTTTTAGGCTGAATCGACCTAGGGGAGGCCCAGCACCGGTTCAAATTATCGTCACCGGTGCTGGCCGTGAGCAGGAATCGAACCCGAGTCGCCAGGTTTGTAGCGCAGCGTGGCGCTAACTGCTACACCACCGCTCCCCACACGCACACGTACACACACATGCACACACACACATGCACACACACACATGCACACAGACACACACACATGCGCACACACAGACACACACACAGGTACACAGACACACACACAGGTACACAGACACACACGCACACAGACACACGCACACACAGACACACACACACAGGTACACAGACACACGCACACAGAGGCACACACACGGAGGCACGCACACAGACACACACACACTCACACAGGCACACACACACAGATGCACACAGGCAGGCACACACACACACGCACACACAGATGCACACACACATGCACACACAGACACACACACAGGTACACAGACACACACGCATAGAGGCACGCACACAGACACACGCACACACAGACACGCGCACACAGGCACACAGACACACACACACAGATGCACACACACAGACGCACACACGGCTCTCTTGGCCGACTCCAAACGATCACGGATGTGGACCGAGTCAAATCGATATCCCCTCGACTCTCCACTCGCACGAGAGTCGAAGGGAATGCGAAGAGGTGAAGGGGGCAGCTCTACGGTGGCTTTGCTCGCACCAGGGACAGCAGAACGACTTGCCAGGACCAACACTGCGATGGACTTTGTGGTTGTTGCCTTGGTGTGGCCCCGTTGTTGTTGTTGTCTTGGTGTGGTCCTGTTGTTGTTATTGTGTTGGTGTGGCCCCGTTGTTGTTGTTGTCTTGGTGTGGTCCTGTTGTTGTTATTGTGTTGGTGTGGCCCCGTTGTTGTTGTTGTTGTTGCCTTGGTGTGGCCCCGTTGTTGTTGTTGTCTTGGTGTGATCAGGGACTGTTGTTGTTGTCTTGGTGTGGTCTGGGACTGTTGTTGTTGTTGTTGTCGTGGTGTGGTCTGGGACTGTTGTTGTCTTGGTGTGGCCTTGTTGTTGTTGTCTTGGTGTGGTCAATCACTGTTGCTGTTGGTGTTGTCTTGGTGTGGTCTGTGGTTGTTGTTGTCTTGGTGTGGTCCTGTTGTTGTTGTTGTCTTGATGTGCTCTAGGGTTAATTATTAGAGGCAACGATTAGCAAACCTTGGGGAGTTGCACTCCGTCACACGTACAGACAGATGTATATACATTAGTCGCGAAAGCCTCCGTGTTAAACTGAGATGTACGCCGCTTATTGATGTACTTACGTGTGGGAGGTTGTTGTTTTAACCCCCCAAGAAATGTCGGAGGATCCCCACGACTCTTATCAAGAGGGTTGCTGCTGCTGCTGTTGCTGCTGCTGCCTCGTTTTTTGTTGCTTTTAGTTTCCCCCCCGCAGGAGAGTGGCGATGTCACCTCCAGTGCTGTGCGAGCGTGGGGGAGCGGTGGTGCAGCGGTTAGCGCCGCGCCTGCGAAACGAATCACCGCGCGAACCCGGGATTCGATTCCCACCTCGCGGCAGTCTCGGATGATCCTCGTAGCAAAAAATATAAAACGCTACGGGCCCCCCACTTCCAAGAGCCCCCCGCACTCCCAAGGGCCCCCCGCACTCCCAAGGGCCCCCCACTCCCAAGGGCTCCCCGCACTCCCAAGGGCCCCCCACTCCCAAGGGCCCCCCCACTCCCAAGGGCCCCCCGCACTCCCAAGGGCCCCCCACACTCCCAAGGGCCCCCCGCACTCCCAAGGGGCCCCCGCACTCCCAAGGGCCCCCCACACTCCCAAAGGCCCCCCCACTCCCAAGGGCCCCCCGCACTCCCAAGGGCCCCCCGCACTCCCAAGGGCCCCCCGCACTCCCAAGGGCCCCCCGCACTCCCAAGGGCCCCCCGCACTACCAAGGTCCCCCGCGCTAAACGCTTTCAAGCTATCAATTCCGGTTCAGCGATTCTGCACTTGCTCTATTACCATAGTACTCCGAGCTTGTTAGCACGTGTTAGGACGGAAGCAGTAATGTTAAAGATGTAAATGAACGTTTTATTGTGCGATTGTTACATTTTTTTTAAGGAAATGAAGCACAAAATTTGTTTTTCTTAACTTATTAATTGAAATGAAGGACTTTGAGAGATTTATCGGTATACGATATTTTGTGTGAATCTCTTTGGTTCTATTGGGTAAAGTCATGTAGGTGAAAATTAAAACGTCGTGATTTTTTGTTATTTTATTTTCACCTACGTGACTTTACCCAATAGAACCAAAGAGTATATGGATCCTAGCAGTCACGAAAGCTTTAAATCTAGAATCTCTTATCACCGTTCAAAAGTTTTCCCCTGCAGTTGGCTATGCTTGACTGGCCATGGGGAAAATACGTGTCCATTGAGATAAATGCCCACATTTTGAAAAGTCTGACCCTGCGACTTGTTGATGGTCATCGCATTCGCAGGAATGATCGTGGATTTGTCGTCGTTTCGGTCCATTCTCGGGATTGAAGACGATTTCGTCTCGGGATTGCAAAGGCGAGCAACCTCTGTTGCTGTATAATTTTAGAAACCTCCCCCCCCGCCCCCCGTAACTTCACCTTAGCACTGTTTTCAAATCACCTGAAGCTGTTAACGGACGCATTTATAGTCTTGGCTCTTTCGGTAAAGTCACCACGTAGAAGGGAAACAATAAAATAATAAAAATATATAAAAATAAAATTCTCAACGACGTTTCGACTGCAATGCAAGCAATCATCATCAGAATTTTATTGTTTTATAAATTTTGCATTTTATTGTTTCCCTTCTACGTGGTGACTTTACCGAAAGAGCCAAGAATACAAATCCCTGCAGTCACGAAAGCTTTAAATCGAAATTCGACACATTTATCTTCACCGATGGACGCTTGACAGCGAAGAGTGAAGCACAGTGGAGTGCTGATAACTGTCTGAAGTAAAATAAAGACGACCGTTTGTGTTACGGTCGAAACGTCGTGATAATTTTTATTGTTTTATATATATTTTATTATTTTATTGTTTCCCTTCAACGTGACTTTACCGAAAGAACTAAGAATATTAATTACTGCAGTCACGAAAGCTTTAAATCAATATTTGTCTGAAGTAACTCAGCAAATAACCAAGACCAAAGAGAAGCGTCAGATTTAAAATTTTAATTTAAAGCTTTCGTGACTGCAGGGATTCATATTCCTGGTTCTTTCGGTAAAGTCACCACGTAGAAGGGAAACAATAAAATAATAAAAATATCTAAAACAATAAAATTATCACGACTGTTTCGACTGCAACACTGGCAATCGTCATCAGGTGCGAAAACCACAGCAATACTTTTTTTCCCTGCTGTGGTTTTCACACCTGATGATGTTGCAGTCGAAACTTCGTGAGCATTTTATTGTTTTATATTTGTATTATTTTATTGCTTCCCTTCTACGCGGTGACTTTACCGAAAGAGCCAAGAACAAGAAGCGTCAGAGTTACGAACATATTGATCCGAGTAGAATTTGATATCGCCTAAATGCGATGGCAGGGAATATTGAGAAAAAAAACCGGAGAATGTCATCAAACACTTCACTGCATTTCACTGTAGCACTGTATTAATGGCAGTGAATGTTGCGCGCAACTTTGCCATTAATCACGGGACGTAATGCTATTGAAAGTCAACGGACGTCCAATAACTTGCAATTCACTGCTCCGATGGCTCGCTGATCTTCCGCTGTCGCTCGCTGGGGTCGAGAACGATTTGAGTTCGAGAACAATTTGAGTTCGATACATTCTCTGCAAATCAGCATGGGAATTGTGCATCGTGGCGACATTTGGAAGCGTAAAGGTGACTTGCCTTTTGCTGGACGTGCCGAAGCAACGGATAAAGGCGCCCAACGCACCGCGGCCATGCGACGTAGAATTATCGCCTTCAACTTTCTGTAAAGATACAAAAAAAATCGAAAGCGAATTTGCGTAACAAAAATTAGCATAGCGGCTCGTCCAAAAAAATCCAGGCACACGTGACGAATAATGAGGGGGTGGGGGGTGGGGCCTCACGTGGAGTGACGTCACGCGCGGGACACACACACACAGAGCCTTTGTTTAGCGCGTTATATTAGTTGCTGCGTTGATTTTTTTTATTAGCTTTACTTTCCATAAAGAAAGGCCGAAATTAAAGATAATTCGCGTAAAAAATATATATTCGTTTCCGCTCCACCTTCTTCATGCGGAGTGACGTCACCCGTTCATGATTATTGACGAGGGGGGGGTGGGCTGGGCGCCGTGGAGTGACGTCACGCACGTTACACACAGACATTATTGGCTCATCATATTAGTAATATGTGCCTTAAACTTTTCTGAACGACTGGGTGTTTAAGGTTCGCGATTACTTCACTATACGAGTTAAAAATTCGTGTTTTCATATTCACGTGGTTTTTTTGTTGTCGTTGTTGTTAATTTAGGGCCCCCCCCCCCCCCTTTATAACATCACGCTACAGGCCCCGCACTTAGCTTGGTCCGGCAGCGACCTCACGGCCAACGCCAGTGACGATTCTCTCTGAACCGGCACCTCAAACACGAGCACCCGGTGCGGCGGCGTGAGCATCTCCGCCGGGGAGACAAAGGCGGCCGGGCGTGGTGCTTGTCCACCCACCGCCTCGCGTGCCGTTCCGGCCTTCACATGCGCCGCTCGCAAACGGCACTTGCCCCCAAAAGGATATTATTTACGGTTGTTACGCGTGCAGCATTTACCGGGGCGGCGGCCGCTGGATTCGAACCGTGACGTCCCTGGAGCAAGCTATCGAACGCGCTACCGCTGGTCCATAATAACGACAGTAGCCTTCGTCACCACGGGCGCTTGTGCCAGGCTAGGTGCACTTTTGAGGCCACGTGAAGTGTCGGAAGGCTCGCTGGCAGGGGGTCACGCAACGGACGGACCCAAAAGGTGCCGTGGGTTTACCGACTGAGATGACTGGCAGATCCACCGCTCCCCTCCCCCCCACTGTTCCAAGTCTGTGTGCGTTTTATCCGCCCGGCGCTCCGCTCGTTGTTGTGAGCGTCGCTCTCCCTCCGTTGTTGAGGGAGGGCGTCTGCCTGCAACTGCCCAGTAGCAGCAGCAGCAGCGTCCTTGACGAGCCTCCTCCATTTCATCATCATCATCATCATCACAAACACCACCACTATCACTGACCCCATCATCCCCATCAGAATAATAAACACCATCATTACAATCACTATGACCACCACCACCAATCATCGCCATCCACTCCTCCTCCTCCATCATCATCAACATGACCACCATCATTATAGGGCAAGCGCTGTTAGCGAGCACCTATTAAGACCGGCACGGCACAAGGTCAAAACCACGCCCGGCCGCCTTTGTCTTCCCAGCGGAGTCGGGGATCGTCGGGTTCGTAGCGCGAACCACTGCGCCCACCGCTCCACCATCACCCATCAACACCAAAGACAAAGATCCCCCGTACAGCCTTAACGGACTCTTCGGGGACAAGTGCTGTCAGCGAGTGCCCGCCTATCATCAACAACAACAACCGCCGCCGCCTTTCGCCACTAGGTGGCGGTGATGTCACCGCGGCGCTCGTGCCAGGCTAGGTGCACGTTGAGGCCACGTGAAGTGTCGAACGCCCGCTGGCAGGTCGCTTACCAACGCCACCACCACCAACCACCACCACGACGACGATGATGATCAGTGTCTTATGATCCTCGTAGCAAAAGTGTCTACAAATGAAGTAGCTACGGGACCCGCATTTTCAAGGGCCCCGCGCTAAACGCTTTCAAGCTATCAACTCCGGTTCGGTGATTCTGCACTTGCTCTATCACTATAGTACTATACCGCCTTCGACTTTCACGAACGAGCGGGTGTTTAAGGTCAGCGATTCGTCGTATTATCTGGCTGTACAGCAAGTGAATTTTTTTTACAATTACTTTACTGTGCGAGTTAAACATTTGTCTTTTAAAATTTAAGTGGTTTACTTATTTATTTATGGGCCCCTTTATAGCTGATGCTACAGGCCCCGCACGATGGTGATGGAACGGAATCAACTCACCTGAAGGGGCGGCTCAGCGCGCGGGAGAGGCTACGAATCGGGGCTCAAACTCGAGCCACGGTTGCTCGTGTGTCATTACACACAGAGACGTGTCGAGTTACACACAGAGACGTGTCGAGAGTTACACACAGAGACGTGTCGAGAGTTACACACAGAGACGACGTGCAGAGAGATACACACAGAGACGTGTCGAGTTACACACAGAGACGTGCAGAGAGATACACACAGAGACGTGTCGAGTTACACACAGAGACGACGTGCAGAGAGATACACACAGAGACGTGTCAAGAGTTACACACAGAGACGACGTGCAGAGAGATACATACAGAGACGTGTCGACAGTTACACACAGAGACGACGTGCAGAGAGATACACACAGAGACGTGTCGAGTTACACACAGAGACGTGTCGAGTTACACACAGAGACGTGTCGACAGTTACACACAGAGACGACGTGCAGAGATACACACAGAGACGTGTCGAGAGTTACACACAGAGACGTGTCAAGAGTTACACACAGAGACGACGTGCAGAGAGATACACACAGAGACGTGTCGAGAGTTACACACACAGACGACGTGCAGAGAGATACACACAGAGACGACGTGCAGAGAGATACACACAGAGACGTGTCGAGAGTTACACACAGAGACGTGTCGAGAGTTACACACAGAGACGTGTCGACAGTTACACACAGAGACGAGGTGTCGAGAGTTACACACAGAGACGTGTCGAGTTACACACAGAGACGTGTCGAGTTACACACAGAGACGTGTCGAGTTAACACAGAGACGTGTCGAGTTAACACAGAGACGTGTCGAGTTACACACAGAGACGACGTGCAGAGAGATACACACAGACGTGTCGAGTTACACACAGAGACGTGTCGAGAGTTACACACAGAGTCGTGTCGAGTTACACACAGAGACGTGTCGACAGTTACACACAGAGACGTGTCGAGAGTTACACACAGAGACGACGTGCAGAGAGATACACACAGAGACGTGTCGAGTTACACACAGAGACGTGTCGACAGTTACACACAGAGACGACGTGCAGAGAGATACACACAGAGACGTGTCGAGTTACACACAGAGACGTGTCGAGAGTTACATTTAAGAGAGGTGTCGAGAGTTACACACAGAGACGTACACACAGAGCAGCTGTACATACAGACGTACGCACAGAGGATGAATCCATACAGATGTATACAAAGTTACACAAAGTGTCCCCATTCACAATGTGTACACACACACACGAAGACACACACAAGCACGGTATGTACACACATGTCGAGCACACGGAAACGCGGACAACAGAGGGCAGCGTACACAGACACGCGACGGAGAAACGGATACCCCCCCACACACACCAGCAGCTACACACACACACACCAGTGACTACACACACACACACACCAGTGACTACACACACACACGCCACACACACACACACGAAAAGTTACTAAAGTTGCGTACACACGGAGACGTGCAGAGATGAACGCCACAAAGAGCTCGTGCTTGCAAGGCGGAGAGAGAGGGGCTGAGAGAGAGAGGCAGAGAGGGGCGGAGAGAGAGGCAGAGAGGGGGAGGCTGAGAGAGAGAGAGGCTGAGAGGGGCGGAGAGGGGGAGAGTGGGAGGCTGAGAGGTTTGAGGCTGAGAGGGGCAGAGAGAGGGAGAAAAAAAACCGAAATGATGAACGAAGCAAAGTGCCGACTACACCGAGCATCTTCTTGTTTCCTCTGATGGTAAAAAAAACAGAAGAGAGAGAGGGGCAGAGAGAGAGAGAGAGGGGGGCAGAGAGAGAGAGAGGGGGCAGAGGGAGAGGGGCAGAGAGGGGGAGGCTAAGAGAGGGGGAGAGGCAGAGCGAGAGAGAGAGGCAGAGAGAGAGGCAGAGAGGGGGAGGCTAAGAGAGAGAAAGAGGGGGCAGAGAGAGAGAGGCAGAGAGAGAGAGAGGCAGAGAGGAGGAGGCTAAGAGAGAGAGAGAGAGGCACGCGCACGAGAGTCGGAGGAAGACGGCGGCTGATGAGTCGTCTGTGCGTGCCGCTTAGGGCGGGGTTCAGTGGAGCTGGAGGAGGCAACGAGCGAGCAGCAATGACAAAAGATTCCCCACACACACACACATCCACACACACACATCCACACACACACATCCACACACATTCACACACACACATCCACACACACACATCCACACACACACACATCCACACACACACACATCCACATACACACACACATACATCCACACACACATACACACACACACATACACACACACATCCACACACACATCCACACACACACATCCACACACACACACACATCCACACACACACACATCCACACACACACACATCCACACACACACACATCCACACACACACATACACACACACATCCACACAAACACACATACATCCACACACGCACACATCCACACACACATACACACACACACATCCACACACACATACATTCACACACACACACATCCACACACACACACATCCACACACACACATCCACACACACACACATCCACACGCACACCCACACACATACACATCCACACACATTCACACACACACACATCCACACACATACATCCACACACACACACATACACACACACACATCCACACATCCACACACACACACATACACACACACACATCCACACACACACATCCACACACACACACATCCACACACATCCACACACACACATCCACACACACATCCACACACACACATCCACACACACACACATCCACACACACATCCACACACATATCCACACACACACATCCACACACACACATTCACACTCACACACATCCACTCACACACATCCACACACACACATCCACACACACACATCCACACACACACATCCACACACACACACATCCACACACACACACATCCACACACACACACATCCACACACACACACATTCACACACACACACACATCCACACACACACACATCCACACACACACACATCCACACACACACACATCCACACACACACATACACACACACATTCACACACACACACATCCACACACACACACATCCACACACACACACATCCACACACACACACATCCACACACATCCACACACACACATCCACACACACACACATCCACACACACACATCCACACACACACATCCACACACATCCACACACATACATCCACACACACACATCCACACACACATTCACACACATTCACACACACATCCACACACACACACATCCACACACACACACATCCACACACACACACATCCACACACACACATCCACACACACACATCCACACACACACACATCCACCAACACACACACATACACACACACACATCCACACACACACATCCACACACACATCCACACACACACATCCACACACACACATACACACACACACATATCCACACACACACATCCACACACACACATCCACACACACACATCCACACACACACATCCACACACACACATCCACACACACACATTCACACACATTCACACACACATCCACACACACACACATCCACACACACACATACACACACATTCACACACACACACATCCACACACACACACATCCACACACACACACACATCCACACACATCCACACACACACATCCACACACACACACATCCACACACACACATCCACACACACACATCCACACACATCCACACACATACATCCACACACACACATCCACACACACATTCACACACATTCACACACACATCCACACACACACACATCCACACACACACACATCCACACACACACACATCCACACACACACATCCACACACACACATCCACACACACACACATCCACCAACACACACACATACACACACACACATCCACACACACACATCCACACACACATCCACACACACACATCCACACACACACATACACACACACACATATCCACACACACACATCCACACACACACATCCACACACACACATCCACACACACACATCCACACACACATTCACACACATTCACACACACATCCACACACACACACATCCACACACACACACATCCACACACACACACATCCACACACACACATCCACACACATCCACACACACACACATCCACACACACACATCCACACACACACATCCACACACACACATCCACACAACAACAATAACAACAACCGCCATTCGCCACTAAGTGGCGGTGACGTCACCACGACGCTTGTGCCAGGCTATGTGCACCGTGAGGCCACGTGAAGTGTCGAACGCCCGCTGGCAGGAGGTCACTGGGCAGACCCAGGTGCCACGGGTCGACTGACTGAGATGACTGGCTGATGCACCACCTGTGCCCCCTACTGTGCCAACCTGCTGTGCTTTAGCCACCCGGCGCTCCGCTCGTTGTTGTGAGCGTCGCTCCTCCGCCCTCCGTTGTTGTTGGAGGGCGACTGCCTCCAACTGCCCAGTAGCATCCTTCACGAGCCTCCTCCACAGAGGCCGATCTTGACACCGCTGGTACCAGTCATCGGCAAGTCCACTCATCCACACAAAGACAAAGATCCCCCATATCGCCTTAACAGACTGTAGGGGCAAGTGCTGTTAGCGAGCACCTATGAAGGCCGAAACGGTACACGAGTGGGTGGGTGGCCAGCACCACGCCCGATCGCCTTTGTCTCCCCAGTGGCAATGTTTACTAGACACCGCACCAGGTACTCATTTGAGGCCTGAGTCGACCTAGGGGAGGCCCGGGACCGGTTCAGAGAATCGTCACCGGTGTTGGCCGTGAGCGGGAATCGAACCCCTACGCGACTTTACCGAAGGAACCAAGGAGATGAATTCCTGCAGCCATGAAAGTTTTTCGAGTCAAAATTTTACAGACGGCCAAGTGCCCTTGGCGAGGAAGCGAGAGCCCATGGATTTGAGAGGCCGGGACGACACGAAGACTGGGGTTTGGGTGGACAACACCGGCTCGCCCAGCCCGGCCGCCTTTGTCTCCCTCGGGGCGATGTGGTTTCTGTTGTTGTTTCAACTTTACTTTACACACCGCACCGGCTTACTCGTTTTGAGGCTGAGTCGACCTAGGGGAGACCCCCCCCCCCCATTCATCCAAAACAGACAATCTGCCCGTTGAGCTTAACCGAAATGGGGAATATTTTTCAGATCCCAAAAAAATAGTTGACAATTTTAACCTTCATTTTTCTGAAGCTGGTAATCTTTTTGATAATGTATTGGGAGTCACCCCTGCTCATGCAAATTCCTACACCCCTGTCCAAACATTAAACGAATTTAGTTTCCAGCCAATCCACGAAAGTAATGTTCTGAAACAACTATCCTACTTCAAAGGGTCCTCCTCTACCGGAGCAGATAGTTCTCCCGTCTTTGCTCTACTAACTGTTGGTCACCTAATATACAAACCTATAGCCCATATTTTCAACCTATCCATCAAAGAAGCATCAGTTCCTCTAGAATGGAAACATTCCTATGTCCGTCCACTTCACAAAGGGGGCCCTAAAGATGATCCAAATAACTACCGACCTATCTCAATTTTGTCCCTGTTGATGAAAATTTTTGAAAAATTATTGACCTACCAAATTAGCAGTTTCCTGTCCACCAACAATCTACTACATCTAAAACAATCTGGGTTCCGAAAAAATACAGCACCACATCTGCTGCATTAGACTCTCTGAATCACATTTACAGTAGTCTTGATGAAAAGCAGTACTGTACCTGTCTCTTTCTTGATCTGTCCAAAGCTTTTGATACAGTAGACCACAACACCCTGCTTAGTAAACTAAGTTGCCTCGGTTTTTCCGAAAACGCAGTAAAATGGTTACAAAATTACCTCTTTTCTCGCACCGAAAGTGTATTCACAGATGGTTGGAGGTCAAACAGTGTTAAGATAACAAAAGGGGTTCCACAGGGTTCCATCCTCGGCCCCCTTTTGTTCTCTCTTTATGTCAATGACTTGGGCACTGACCTGGATCATTCACGGGTAAATCGTTTTGCAGATGACACGATACTGATTACTGCTGGCCGCTCTCCAGATGACGTGATTGCTAAGCGACAGGGTGATTTCAACAAACGACAACATCAGCTAGTTGCTCTTAAACTAGTCCTGAATACCTCCAAAACCAAGGCGCTATGCTTCTCACCAGGACTAAAGCAGGAAGTTATTTTTCCCCAATTACATTTCTTAAATAATTATCAAATAGAGCAAGTCAAGATCTATAAGTATCTTGGGGTCATCCTGGATTCAAAACTGAATTTTGAAGATCACATTGATTATATTGGTAAAAAGACAAAAATAAAAATTGGTTTTCTGTATCGACACAAGCACTGCTTACCCCCAATGTTCCGTTTGGAATTGATAAAAGCTACCATACTGCCTCTACTTGACTACTGTGACATCGTGAATAAATCAGCCCCAAGTACTGTACTGAAGAAGCTTGATTCCATCTATCACTCGGCCTTAAGATTTGCATTGAACTGCCCATATAGGACTCACCACTGTGATCTCTACATTGGGTCAAACTTAACATCTCTTAATGTTCGACGGCTTGTGCACCAGATCTTATTTATTCACGATGTACTTACAAAAAAATCCGCAGACTACCTGCTGGATCTCCTCTCTGTTTCAAAGAACAAATTTGACCTCAGGTCTTCGCTCATTTACCAGCTTCACATTCCCTATTGCCGTACAAAAACTGGAGGAAGGGCCTTTGCTATTGATGCCCCCAGGGTCTGGAATGCTATTGCCAATAAACTGCAACTTGAATCGCTACTAATGAGATCTTCTCTCAAAACTGCTCTAGAGGAGTTGTACACCCCTAGCTGCCACTGCTATTCATTGGCGTAAAATAAAATAAAATGTTTCGCTCCGGATGACGCTGCAAGTATTATCTGTATTTTGATCTAGCGTGCTGATCTTAAAGGTGCATTGCAAAAAATTGATACTCCGACTGATGCTTCTGTTGTTGTGGAGTAACTCATGCAGTCAGCTATGGCTCTAGGATTTGGTGTTACATGTTGTTTATGTAGTTGTAAAAATTCGGTCACACTGTTACGTGGCAATTATGGCTTTATTTTTTGGTGATTTCGAAAACGTTTTTTGGTTTGGACATGTTTACACACAGCGTTGGTGTACGGTGCTTTTTTTCAGGAATATTTTTGCTGTGTTTTTTTCCATGGATTTTCTGTTTGCACAGTCACACATAGTCACTTTAAGATGTTTTTCTTGTTCGTGTTTTTGTTTTTTGTTTGTTTGTTGTGGTTGCACCCGATTCAAGAGCCGAATGGCTCACAGGGCTATACCAAAGCAAATAAATAAATAAATAATACAGAAAGAAAGGGGGAGGGCCCCCCCCGGCCCCCCCCGCCCCCCCCGCCCCCCCCCCCGGGACCGGTTCAGATAGTCGTCATTGGGTGTTGGCCGCGAGCGGGGTTCGGAGCACAGCGCGCTAACCGTTACACCACCGCTCCCCACAAAGACAAAGATCCCCCCCTGTAGCCTGCAACAGACTGTTGGGGCAAGTGCCGTTAGCGAGCAGCACCTACGAAGGCCGGCACGGTGGCACGCGAGTGGGGCGGGTGGCCAGCACCACGCCCGACCGCCTTTGTCTCCCCAGTGGCGACGTTTACCAGACACCGCACCGGGTACTCATTTGAGGCTGAGTCGACCTACACTGACACGCACGCACACACACTCCCGCACATCGGAATAGTTTCTTTGTAACCGGGCCCTGTCGAAGCCTCCCACTGAGAGTGGCTGTCACATCTGCAGCGTTTTCCGTCCAGTCGCACAGCAGCAACTGATTTGGGGGGTTGTTATAAAACCGGTTTCTCGCATAACCGGTAACCGCAATGCGGTGGCGAGGGGCGGCTACCGGTTTTTTTTTTTTGCCGCGCTTATTGAAATGTCGACATGCAAGACAATTAAATAAAATAGCAACAGTTCGCGGACTCGAGCTGCAAACCCAGAGGGGTCCGGTTCGACTCCCCACCCACTATTTCCCGGCACGGCAGCTGAAACAATGGGGGCATTCATATTTTTTGGGTCTTTCGGTAAAGTCACGTAGATATAATCTAGTGTAGTGTATAGTGTAGTGTATAGTGTAGTGTGTAGTGTCGTGTATAGTGTAGTGTGTAGTGTGTTGTATAGTGTAGTGTATAGTGTAGTGTATAGTGTAGTGTATAGTGTAGTGTATAGTGTAGTGTATAGTGTAGTCTATAGTGTAGTGCATAGTGTAGTGTGTAGTATAGTGCAGTGTATAGTGTAATGTATAGCGTAGTGTGTAGTGTAGTGTGTATAGTGTAGTGTGGTGTTCAGTGTAGTGTATAGTGTAGTGTATAGTTTAGTGTATAGTGTAGTGTATAGTGTAGTCTATAGTGTAGTGTATAGTGTAGTCTATCGTCTAATGCAGTGGTTCTTCTTAACCTGGGGTGCACGCTGCACCCCCTGGGGGTGCGAGATGCCCTTTCTGGGGTGTTCGAGACATGGCCAGATTTTAAGGTACAGTGAGGGAAAAAAGTATTTGATCCCCTGCTGATTTTGTACGTTTGCCCACTGACAAAGAAATGATCAGTCTATAATTTTAATGGTAGGTTTATTTGAACCGTGAGAGACAGAATAACAACAACAAAAACGCATGTCAAAAATGTTATAAATTGATTTGCATTTTAATGAGGGAAATAAGTATTTGACCCCTCTGCAAAACATGACTTAGTACTTGGTGGCAAAACCCTTGTTGGCAATCACAGAGGTCAGACGTTTCTTGTAGTTGGCCACCAGGTTTGCACACATCTCAGGAGGGATTTTGTCCAACTCTTCTTTGCAGATCTTCTCCAAGTCATTAAGGTTTCGAGACTGACGTTTGGCAACTCGAACCTTCAGCTCCCTCCACAGATTTTCTATGGGATTAAGGTCTGGAGACTGGCTAGGCCACTCCAGGACCTTAATGTACTTCTTCTTGAGCCACTCCTTTGTTGCCTTGGCCGTGTGTTTTGGGTCATTGTCATGCTGGAATACCCATCCACGACCCATTTTCAATGCCCTGGCTGAGGGAAGGAGGTTTTCACCCAAGATTTGACGGTACATGGCCCCGTCCATCGTCCCTTTGATGCGGTGAAGTTGTCCTGTCCCCTTAGCAGAAAAACACCCCCAAAGCATAATGTTTCCACCTCCATGTTTGACGGTGGGGATGGTGTTCTTGGGGTCATAGGCAGCATTCTTCCTCCTCCAAACACGGCGAGTTGAGTTGATGCTAAAGAGCTCCATTTTGGTCTCATCTGACCACAACACTTTCACCCAGTTGTCCTCTGAATCATTCAGATGGTCATTGGCAAACTTCAGGCGGGCATGTATATGTGCTTTCTTGAGCAGGGGACCTTGCGGGCGCTGCAGGATTTCAGTCCTTCACGGCGTAGTGTGTTACCAATTGTTTTCTTGGTGACTATGGTCCCAGCTGCCTTGAGATCATTCACAACATCCTCCCGTGTAGTTCTGGGCTGATTCCTCACCGTTCTCATGACTATTGTAACTCTACGAGGTGAGATCTTGCATGGAGCCCCAGGCCGATGGAGATTGACAGTTCTTTCGTGTTTCTTCCATTTGCGAATAATCGCACCAACTGTTGTCACCTTCTCACCAAGCTGCTTGGCAATGGTCTTATAGCCCATTCCAGCCTTGTGTAGGTCTACAATCTTGTCCCTGACATCCTTGAAGAGCTCTTTGGTCTTGGCCATGGTGGAGAGTTTGAAATCTGATTGATTGATTGCTTCTGTGGACAGGTGTCTTTTATACAGGTAACAAGCTGAGATTAGGAGCACTCCCTTAAAGAGTATGCTCCTAATCTCAGCTCACTACCTGTATAAAAGACACCTGGGAGCCAGAAATCTTTCTGATTGAGAGGGGGTCAAATACTTATGTCCCTCATTAAAATGCAAATCAATTCATAACATTTTTGACATGCGTTTTTCTGGATTTTGTTGTTGTTATTCTGTCTCTCACTGTTCAAATAAACCTACCATTAAAATTATAGACTGATGATTTATTTGTCAGTGGGCACACGTACAAAATCAGCAGGGGATCAAATGCTTTTTTGCCTCGCTGTAAATCAGCACGCCAAGTTAAAACTTACTTTGTTTAATCAAACCCTGTGTTCATTGATATTATAGAAAATAATCATTAACGACGAGAGAACAATATAGGTGCAAAGGCTGCAGTAAAGGTCAAGGAGCCACTGGTCCGATATCCATTGCTGGATAATTTGGTGAACATCAAATGTCCATGAGCACAACTCACAACAACAAGGGGGGTGGGAGGGTGGTGGGGACTGGCCGCACTTTGCCCGGACACCCCGTGAATAAGGGGCCGTCCATAAATGACGTCACGCACCTGGGGGGGTGGGAAGGGGGTCAGACATTTGTGATGATGTGCGCGTAACCTCCCATCACCTGGCCGTCGCAGAGTGCGTCTATCCTCCAAGCTCGAGCTGACTGCGAGCTGGGATGAATTGCCCCCCTCCTCCCCCCGTACTTACTCACCTTTCCAGCTGCATGATGGTGGTTGGGGAAGATGCCCGCCTCGGAGACTTTGCCTGGCCAATCGTTTTCAGCTGCACCCTGCAGGCGTCCCACGGACGCTCAGGGCGGCTGGTATTCTCTCTCCAACTCCAGAAGAACTCTGATCCCATTTGCCCTCCTTCCCCCCCTTATGTTCCCAAAGCCCGTTAACCCCCGGGTCATATGACGTCATCCTGCGCGTCCAATCGAATCCTCTTTACGGCCGTTTTGAGCGCTCTGGCCGTTGGGGGGGGGGGGGGGGGGGAGTCACGTCATCCCCCCCCCCCTGTCCATTGTCTCTGTGCCTGCTTTCCCCGCCGCTGACTCACCGATAATCCCCCCGGGCCCTCTCTCTTAAATCCTCCTATATGCCTAGGGGCTTTTCTCACCCCACTGTTCACACTGCCGCTGGGTGCTGGCCTTGAGGTCGCACCCCCCCCCCCCCGTGCTGTGTATGCTTCATCGCGGCCGGCCTGTAAAGCTCTATGCCCCCTTTTAGGGGGGGGGCGCCATGGAATTCGGTCTGGGGGGCTCAGCCAATTTCCTGGTCCGGGGAAACCGTGGAACGTCCCTGCTAGCGGGGCCCTCGGGTGAAAACCAATCGTACCACGTGATCCTTCCTCGAGACTCTACGGTGGTGCATGTGAGTGTTTAGTGGGGGCGTGCGTGCGTTCGTGGGGGGGGGGGGGGCGCAGAGCTTTGTGACGTCATATTTGATGGGGGGGGGGGTGTCTGACTTTTTGTGACGCCGTGTGACGAGGGGGCAAGGGGGGGTCAAAATTTGTCCAAAATCGCGTGACGTCATTATGCACCGCCCCCAAGGGCGACACGAAGGGCGGGCGCCTTTGTCTTTGTGCCTGTGGGTCAGGGGTCATGTGTCAGAGGTCGTGTGTCAGGGAATGTGTGTCCAACCGTGAGGGTGGAGGTCGGGTGCGAGCGTCAATAGACATTGTTTGTTTCATTCGCACAAACTCTGACATTCATGTCGAGGCACATGAACGCAGGCAACGCAGGTCTCCCTTGAAGCCATAACCACCACCCCCTCCACTCCACCCCCACCTCTCTACCCCTCCCTCTCCACCCCCCACCTCTCTACCCCCACCTCTCCACCCCCTCCACCCCCCCCTCTCCAACCCCCACCTCTCTACCCCCCCTCTCCACCCCCCCCACCTCTCTACCCCTCCTCTCCACCCCCCTCCACACCCCCTCTCCACCCCCCACCTCTCCACCCCCCACCTCTCTACCCCCACCTCTCTACCCCCACCTCTCCACCCCCCTCCTCTTCCCCACCTCTCCACCCCCCACCTCTCCCCCACCTCTCCACCCCCTCTCCACCACCCTCCACCCCCACCTCTCCACCACGGTAAAACGTTGAGTCTGCAAAATGTTCCCCCTCCACGTGGAATGAACGTCGGGGCGAGTCCATGGCGCCGTATTTTGACTTTCACGCCACCCCCCAGCGGCAACAATAAACAACGCATTTACATTTATCTGGCAGCCACGGGGTTTGTGAACCCAGGGCGGGAAAAGTCAGCACAGTGGGGAGGAGAGGGTGGGGGATGGAGGGGATGGAGGGGAGGGAGGAGAAGGGAGGGAGCTAGCGGTGGCAGCTGCAGGAATTCCCCGGACTTTGGCCCCGGAAATCTCGAGTCATGGTGCGATGCGTTTCCGCCACTTCCCCCCCCCACTGTGCGCCGCGATGATTTGGGGGGCGGCGGTCGAGGTTTTAGAGGGAAAACAAAACCTCCGCCCGCGTCAGTCGCTCCCATCGCGGGTCAACCCAGAGGCGGTGCTGCCCGCTGCAACCGATGACGTCCGAGCTCGAGATGAGATTTGACATTTGAGGATGCGACCGATCCGACAGCCGAAATAACGGCGTGGCCTCGCGTTGGACGGGGCCACCGAGAGCGAGTGCTTTGGTTTTATTTTACACGATTTCATTTAACTCGCTCTGTCTGTTGTTGTTGTATCCTCAAATCTTGGTAACTCAATTTTGAACACACTTCCCAATGTGGTATCGACTGCAAACTTGGTATACTTATGTCACACTGATGACGATACGATATTCTACCATAAAAAAATAACAACAACTTTTAAACAATCTTTTTTTTATCTTCTTCGTTCTTTCGGTAAAGTCACGTAGAATGGAAATAAAATAATAAAACATTTTATTTTATCATGTTTTATTTATAAATAAAACATATTTTATTTTATCATGCTTTATTTTTATTATTTTATTTCCATTCTACGTGGTGACTTTACCGAAAGAACCAAGAATATGAATCCCTGCAGTCACGAAAGCTTTAAATCAAAATTTAATATTTTTTTATGTTATGTTTCGGCTTGGCTCTAATTTCCCACGGTCCCCTTACGTTGTGGCGAGCCTCGGGGCCACTTCCTGGAGCCGTGAAGTTCTGCCATTACTACTAGTACATTTCATAAAAGCGTGTTTTCAAAAAAGTTTTTTTTAAAGCATTACTTATTTTTATACTCTTTGGTTCTATTCGGTAAAGTCACGTAGGTAAAAAAAAAAAATCACGACGTTTCGGCCACAACACAAGTGGCCTCCATCAGGTGAAGGGACCAAACTGTCCAGAGGACAGCGTTGGAGTGAACAAAGTCAAGCGCAGGTCGCCTCCTTTAAGCTGTGAGGGGGTAAACAGAAAAAAAACGCCTTTGACAAAGGAATTAGCATTACTTATTTTACTTCCTTCCCCCCGCGTTCGGATCTCCTCGACGATGTCGTCGCCGTCGTCGCCGCTGGGTTGCGTTTGGCGCGCGCCGTCGGGGTTACGATGTCCGACGTTTGTTCGTGCAGGGCGTCCGAAAATTCCTAAAAGGCCGCCACCTTTTAGGAATTCTGGGTTCACGAGCGACGCTCCGGAGCGCGTGGCGAGCGAAAAGGCGCGGGTGGCGAGCGACGCCCGGGGCGAACATGCGGTAACGCCGCGAAAACATGAGCCTGCAAGACCGTTGAACATGTCAAATACGACTATATGGTCGGAAACAACATTGCACAGCATGGACCATTGTTTAGCAGGTAACTTAATACACGATAATAATAATAACAACACAATACCGCCCTTTGTCAAATCACTTTTGAACGAAGGCTTCCCAACACCGAAAGCTTTCGCTACACCGTGGAGGTTCATGGGCATTGACCATACTTCACCGCACGAGCCAGTGCGGGATGGTGAAAGGAGGAGGGGTGTGCCCAGGATTAGATCAGATATGATGATTATCATCACACGAACATAAACTTCAGAACTGCTTTTTGTGCTTAGTTTGTTGTCCTTCCCCCGCACCTCCGATTAGCGCAGTTGGCTACGTACGTTGCGAAAGAAGTTCAACATGCATACAGTGAGGGAAAAAAGTATTTGATCCCCTGCTGATTTTGTACGTTTGCCCACTGACCAAAAAACAATCAGTCTATAATTTTAATGGTAGGTTTATTTGAACAGTGAGAGACGGAATAACAACAACAAAATCCAGAAAAACGCATGTCAAAAATGTTATAAATTGATTTGCATTTTAATGAGGGAAATAACTATTTGACCCCCTCTCATTCAGAAAGATTTCGGGCACCCAGGTGTCTTTTATACAGGTAACGAGCTGAGATTAGGAGCATACTCTTAAAGGGAGTGCTCCTAATCTCAGCTTGTTACCTGTATAAAAGACACCTTTCCACAGAAGCAATCAATCAATCAGATTCCAAACTCTCCACCATGGCCAAGACCAAAGAGCTCTCTAAGGATGTCAGGGACAAGATTGTAGACCTACACAAGGCTGGAATGGGCTACAAGACCATTGCCAAGCAGCTTGGTGAGGTGACAACAGTTGGTGCGATTATTCGCAGATGCCAATGAACATCTGAATGATTCAGAGGACAACTGGGTGAAAGTGTTGTGGTCAGATGAGACCAAAATGGAGCTATTTGGCATCAACTTAACTCGCCGTGTTTGGAGGAGGAATGCTGCCTATGACCCCAAGAACACCATCCCCAGCGTCAAACATGGAGGTAGAAACATTATGCTTTGGGGGTGTGTTTCTGCTAAGGGGACAGGACAATTCACCGCATCAAAGGGACGATGGACGGGGCCATGTACCGTCAAATCTTGGGTGAGAACCTCCTTCCCTCAGCCAGGGCATTGAAAATGGGTCGTGGATGGGTATTCCAGCATGACAATGACCCAAAACACACGGCCAAGGCAACAAAGGAGTGGCTCAAGAAGAAGCACATTAAGGTCCTGGAGTGGCCTAGCCAGTCTCCAGACCGTAATCCCATAGAAAATCTGTGGAGGGAGCTGAAGGTTCGAGTTGCCAAAGTCAGCCTCGAAACCTTGATTTGGAAAAGATCTGCAAAGAGGAGTGGGACAAAATCCCTCCTGAGATGTGTGCAAACCTGGTGGCCAACTACAAGAAACGTCTGACCTCTGTGATTGCCAACAAGGGTTTTGCCACCAAGTACTAAGTCATGTTTTGCAGAGGGGTCAAATACTTATTTCCCTCATTAAAATGCAAATCAATTTATAACATTTTTGATATCCGTTTTTCTGGATTTTTGTGTTGTTGTTCTGTCTCTCACTGTTCAAATAAACCGACCATTAAAACTATAGACTGATCATTTTTTGTCAGTGGGCAAACGTACAAAATCAGCAGGGGCTCAAATACTTTTTTCCCTCACTGTACATCATCAGCCACGGATAATTATCCACTGTTGGATCAAGGCCTTAAGTCCAGGCCAACACCACCACCACCACCACTCCACCAGCACCTCTCCATTCTCGCACCGCGGAATCGCTCGCCAAACCACCGTGCAGCGTGGTTTGGACATTGCGTCTGGGATTCGCGGGGTGCGAGAATTTCTATTTCAGAGGTGGCACTGCAGGTCAAAGGTGCGCCACACACACAGCAACAACAACCACAGCCGCCATTAGCCACTAAGTGGCGGTGGACGTCACCACGGCGCTTGCGACAGGCCATGTGCAACTTTAAGGCCACGTCAAGTGTCGAACGCCCGCCGGCAGGAAGTCACGGGACAGACCCAGGTGCCATGGGTTGACTGACATCACTGGCCGATGCGCCACCTGTGCCCCCCCCCCCCCTGCTGTGCCAACACACGCAGCACACACATACACACACAACGCTAGCGCAAGTTAAGGCGTGGAGAACTTTATTGCTTGAACACCGCGTGGAAAAAAGCAGAGAGGGAGGGAGGGAGACACACGGCCCGCCGAAGGGAGCCTCGTTACAAAAGAGTAGCCACTTGCGGTGCGATCAACACAGAGAGGTCAGCCCCCAAGCGTCACCTCTGTACCCCCCAGGGACTTAACTCTCTCACCGCCGGCAGACGGCAAATAGGCACGTGACTCGAGGAGTAAGCTACAGGCATGGCGAGAGGGTATCCTGGACGCGGTGTGCCGGGCGTCGGAAATGCGTTCCGACTCGCCGATCCGGAGGGGCGCGGGTCGAAGTTCAGCCCCGGATCTAAGCTGAACCTCGCGAAGGAAATGTTTTTGTTCGTGCAGGAAAAACGCACGAGAACGTAACATTCGAAGGCAGCCCGGAAAAGGCAATCCGCTCAAGACTGCCCGTCAAGTGTTCAGTCGTAGGCCACGCGTGGCGTTCCACTTACGTGGGGGACTGGGTGTGGGTGGGCAGCCACAGCGGTCGCCTCGTTCCCACGCGGCGAGGGGCGGCCGGCCGGCGGTGCCATTCTCTGCACGGGGGGTCTAGGGCCTCGCGGCTGGAACCAACATCGAGTACGCTCGCGGCCGCGGTCAAACGCTTTCCCCAAGATCCCGGACGCCGAGCGGTGCCAGTCGCTCGCAACCTGCCCCCGTTTGCTCGCGATGCCGTCGCCCTCGTTGCTGCAGTGCACAGAACGGGGCGCACGAGCCAAGGTGGGCAGGGGGGCCGGGGGGTAGCTGCCGTGGTTGGCGCCCTGCGCTCGCCATCCAGAGGTCGTCAGTTTTCGATGCCGGCTCCTGCCCACCACCACCCCCCCCCACCCCGCCGCCAATTGAAATGGTGACCAAGATTCCCAAACCCCGCCGGCCTCCCTCTGCCCCACCGGGGGGCGGTGGCACGAGCTGGGCCCGCCACGGCGGGGGTCGATCGGCAGGTCGCGTGCGCCGGTGATGGGCAAAGCGGCGGCGCTTTGGCCGCTGGAAAACGTTCGTCAAGACGTCCCTGAAGGAGGCTGTCAGGCCCGAGATGTTCTTGTTTATCCTTTGGCAGGTTCACCGGTCTAACCCCTGTTCAGCTTGCGCGGGCGAGGGCGTGCGTGTAAACAGGAAGTCACCCTGACGAGAGGTCAACACACCCCCCTACCGACCCTCGACGCCCCCCACACCCCACCGCCACCCCTCCCCTGAGGAGCAGGCGTCGCCGGCACTTGAGAGGTGGAAGCGTCAACGGCGTCCGGCTTCTTCTCGGCCGCAGCCCGCTCGGCATCGGCTCGCTTCGGGCCCGCGCCTTAAATGGCGTTTCGTGCGGGCGTCCGAACACGCCTCGCCGCTCTCGCGCGGCGAGGCGACCGCCGCCAGCGGAAGGGAGAGGGAGACGGAGAGAGAGCGAGAGAGAGAGAGCGAGAGAGAGAGAGCGAAAGGACAGCCGCCCGCTCTCTCTGCCATTCCGCCGTTCTCCAAACAAGCCGTTGGGGTGGGGGGTCCGGCAAACCCCACGGACCCCGGCGCAACGCTTCCACGTGAACCAACCAGTCGGCATCTCGCCCGGCGAACGGGGCGGGGGGGGGGTGGAGGGGGGGGGGGTGACCGTGCGTCCGCCGCTACTTGACGAGCTTGGGCAGCGTGGACGTGGGCACGGCGATGTCGGCGAACACCGGCCGGTACCCCGCGGGGACCTGCCGGGAACTCTGCGCCAGAGTCTCCACCACCGTCTGTCTCATTTCGCGCGTCGCGTCGCCGCGCAGCGCCAACAGCACCAAGATGTGCTCCTCCCTGCGACGCACAAAAGACAAAGATCCCCCGTATAGAACGACTTCACAGGCTGTCGGGGCAAGCGCTGTTAGCGAGCGGCGCCTATGAAGGCCGGAACGGCGCACGAGGGGGTGGGTGGCCAGCACCATGACCCGGCCGAACTTAAGTCTCCCCAGTGGCGACGAAAACACCACAACCGTTGTTTGTTGACAAACTTTGGTCGTGCGTGTCCATTGGGGACGCGTCTTCCCGATGCTTCTGATCAACCGGAGACATCTGAGAAGCGGCGCGGCAAGATTTGGACGCCGCCGAGAATGTTTTCGCGTGGGATTTTTTTTTATCTGCGAGCCGGAAGTCACTCTTGGCGACGTCACTCGCGCGGATTTATCGACAAAAGTTGCGTCGACGTGGCGCTATCGGGTGATGTCGCTGTCGTTAGCGCGACGGCATTGCGCGCGGAGCACGTGACCCCGGAAAATAAACCCGAAAGTCTGAAACACAAGATCCAAAATCGTCGTTAACAATCAGACAATCAGAGCTCACAAAATGACGAAACGTGAAGCCAAATTCGTAGTCGTATCAAAGTTCAAATCCCGGTCGAGGATCACTCGGCCCACCATCTCAAGTCTAAGTTGGTTATCTTCGAGATTATCCTGCCCCCCCACCCAAACACGAGAATGTGGAATTTCCATCACTGTGCCCAAAAGCCGTCACGAACATGAGCACAGCCCCCCTTTGCTTGGGCTAGGGGTACACGGACTTCTCCCAGAGTTAAATCATCCTGCGAGCGCCCGACCTCATCCGATGATTTTGGAAGCTAAGCAGGAAATTGAGCCTCGGTCAGTGGTGGAAGGAAGACCGACTGACTCACCCAGATAGTGGTGAAAGGAAGACTGACGGACTTACCCGGTTAGTGGTGCAAGACTGACTGACTAACCGACTCACCGGATGTCGGGAAAGTTGTTGGCGAGACCCGTGACCTCCAGGCAGACCAAGGACGAGTCCTTGAGCTTGAGGACCTCGGCCAGCGCTGGGATGACATCCGTGGGCTTCTCGCCCTCCTCCGAGCCCTGCGGGGAAACTCACGCTGAAACCCATCGACCGTTGTCCGCACGCGGTGCCAAGTCAACAAGGCCGGCCCAAACCCTGGTGGTGCAACCATAAACCGCCATCTGAACATCAACAGCAGGCCAATGCGCGCATCTCCGTTGATGAATGGAAGACACGCGCCACAGTGGTGGAACTGTGGCCATGCAACCGAAACTGCGGACCATATTGTGAACCCATCGCTCCCTCACTCCGCCCCTCTTTCCGGCCAAACAGAAGCCGCTCGGGCATGCGGTGGCAGGGCATGTGGAGGAGGCTCGTGAAGGAGGACCTCCAACAACAACGGAGGGCAGAGGAGTGATGCTCGCAGCAAGTAAGCGCCGGGCAGGATACAACGCAGTGGGTTGGCGAACGTGGGGGGGAAGCACAGGTGGTGTGCATCAGCCAAATCGTCTCGGCGAGTCAGTCAACCCAAGGCACGTCCCGTGACCTCGTGTCAACGAGCCTTAGAGGCGACAACAACGCCACTTGGTGGCGAACAGCGGCTGTCGCCGCTGTTCGCCGATGTCGCCGATGTCGCCTCGGGGCCACCTACGAGTTTGAGGAAGAGCTGCTTTATCTGCGTCGCCTCGCGGCTCATCCTCTCGGCCGCCTCCTTGCGCTCCTCGTAGCTCTTGAAGGCGACGCGCTTCTGCATGAGCGCCTTCACGTACTCGCTCACCACCCACAGGTGGGCCTGCGTCGTCATCTCCTGCAGCGCAGACAAAGACTGTTGGGGCAAGCGCCGTTGGCGAGCAGCACCTGTGAAGGCCGGCACGGCACACGAGGGGGGGTGTGGGTGGCCAGCATCACGGCCGGCCGCCTTTGTCTCCCCGGCGGTGATGTTTACACACCGCACCAGGTACTCATCTGAGGCTGTGTCGACCTAGGGGAACTAACACACACGCTAACACACTTGAACACGTATCGTGCGTGCATACACAGGCAGGCATACACACACACACACACCAAATGCACATACCAACATGTGCGTACGTATGCTTATAGACATGACACCACACACACCGAGGCTTAGCAAAGCTATAATAACTCGTTTTATACATGTATATACACTGAACTTCTTTTGTACCGTACGTAGCCAACCGTGATAATTGGAGGTGCGGGGGAAGGACAACAATCTAAACACAAAACATTTCTAAAGAAATGTGTTCGATCTAAATTTAAAAGTGCATGGCTCCAGTGCCTTCTGCCGATGTCTGTGAAAAAGAGCTTCATAGCTCATCAGATTCC